>NW_024120670.1:0-14223 GCF_003073215.2 Triticum urartu
GTCTCAACGGATTTCGACGGAGCCCTATTTAAAGTGAATGTGGCGATCTCTATAGCATAACCCCAAAATGACAGCGGTAGATCGGTAAGAGACATCATAGATCGTACCATATCCAATAGAGTGTGATTACAACATTCGGACATACCATTACGCTGAGGTGTTCCAGGCGGCGTGAGTTGTAAAACAATTCCGCATTTCCTTAAGTGTGTGCCAAATTCGTGACTCAAATATTCTCCCCCACGATCTGATTGTAAGAACTTGATTTTCCTGTCACGTTCATTCTCAACCTCACTCTGAAATTCCTTGAAATTTTCAAAGGTCTCAGACTTGTGTTTCATTAAGTAGACATACCCATATCTACTCAAGTCATCAGTGAGGGTGAGAACATAACGATAGCCACCGCGAGCCTCAACACTCATTGGACCGCACACATCAGTATGTATGATTTCCAATAAGTTGCTTGCTCGCTCCATCCATTGTTCCGGAGAACGGAGTCTTGGTCATTTTTCCCATGAGGCATGGTTCGCACGTGTCAAATGATTCATAATCAAGAGACTCCAAAAGTCCATCTGCATGGAGTTTCTTCATGCGTTTGACACCAATGTGACCAAGGCGGCAGTGCCACAAGTATGTGGGACTATCATTATCAACCTTACATCTTTTGGAATTCACACTATGAATATGTGTAACATCACATTCGAGATTAAATAAGAATAAACCATTGATCAGCGGGGCATGACCATAAAACATGTCTCTCATATAAATAGAACAACCATTATTCTCAGATTTAAATGAGTAGCCATCACGCATTAAACAAGATCCAGATACAACGTTCATGCTCAAAGCTAGTACTAAATAAAAATTATTGAGGTTTAAAACTAATCCCGTAGGTAAATGTAGAGGTAGCGTGCCGATGGCGATCACATCGACCTTGGAACCATTCCCGACGCGCATCGTCACCTCGTCCTTCGCCAGTCTCTGTTTATTCCGCAGCTCCTGTTTTGAGTTACAAATATGAGCAACCGCATCAGTATCAAATACCCAGGAGGTACTATGAGCGCTGGTTAGGTACACAACAATAACATGTATATCACATATACCTTTGACATTGCCGGCCTTCTTATCCGCTAAGTACTTGGGGCAGTTCCACTTCCAGTGACCGTTTTCCTTGCAATAAAAGCACTCAGTCTCATGCTTGGGTCCATTCTTTGGCTTCTTCCCGGCAGCTTGCTTACCGGGCGCGGCAACTCCCTTGCCGTCCTTCTTGAAGTTCTTTTTACCCTTGCCTTTCTTGAACTTAGTGGTTTTATTCACCATCAACACTTGATGTTCCTTTTTGATTTCCACCTCCGCTGATTTCAGCATTGAATATACCTCAGGAATGGTCTTTTCCATCCCCTGCATATTGAAGTTCATCACAAACCTCTCGTAGCTGGGTGGGAGCGACTGAAGGATTCTATCAACGACCGCATCATCCGGGAGATTAACTCCCAGTTGAGACAAGCTATTGTGCAACCTAGACATTTTGAGTATGTGCTTGCTGACGGAACTATTCTCCTCCATCTTACAATTGTAGAACTTGTCGGAGACTTCATATCTCTCGACCCGGGCATGAGCTTGGAAAACCATTTTCAGCTCTTGGAACATCTCATATGCTCCGTGTTGCTCAAAACGCTTTTCGAGCCCCGGTTCTAAGCTATAAAGCATGCCGCACTGAACCAGGGAGTAATCATCAGTACGCGTCTGCCAGGCGTTCATAACGCCTTGATCTGCTGGGAAAACAGGTGCTTCACCTAGCGGTGCATCAAGGACATATGCTTTCTTGGCAGCTATGAGGATAATCCTCAGGTTACGGACCCAGTCCGTGTAGTTGCTTCCATCGTCTTTTAGCTTTGTTTTCTCTAGGAACGCATTGAAGTTGAGGGCAACATTAGCGTGGGCCATTTGATCTACAAGACATATTGCAAAGTTTTTTAGACTATGTTCATGATAATTAAGTTCATCTAATCAAATTATTTAATGAACTCCCACTCAGATAGACATCCCTCTAGTCATCTAAGTGATACATGATCCGAGTCAACTAGGCCATGCCCGATCATCACGTGAGACGGACTAGTCATCATCGGTCAACATCTTCATGTTGATCGTATCTTCTATACGACTCATGTTCGACCTTTCGGTCTTCCGTGTTCCGAGGCCATGTCTATACATGCTAGGCTCGTCCACACCCGTTGTATTCGAACGTTAGAATCTATCACACCCGATCATCACGTCGTGCTTCGAAACAACGAACCTTCGCAATGGTGCACAGTTAGGGGGAACACTTTCTTGAAATTATTGCGAGGGATCATCTTATTTATGCTACCGTCGTTCTAAGCAAATAAGATGTAAAACATGATAAACATCACATGCAATCAAATAGTGACATGATATGGCCAATATCATTTTTCTTCTTATGATCTCCATCTTCGGGGCGCCATGATCATCATCGTCACGGGCATAACACCATGACCTCCATCATCATGATCTCCATCATCGTGTCTTCATGAAGTTGTCTCGCCAACTGTTACTTCTACTACTATGGCTAACGGTTAGCGATAAAGTAAAGTAATTACATGACGTTTATGTTGACATGCAGGTCATAAATAAATTAAGACAACTCCTATGGCTCCTGCCGGTTGTCATACTTATCGACATGCAAGCCGTGATTCCTATTACAAGAACATGATCAATCTCATACATCACATATATCATTCATCACATCCTTTTGGCCATATCACATCACACGGCATATGCTGCAAAAACAAGTTAGACATCCTCTAATTGTTGTTGCAAGTTTTACGTGGCTGCTATAGGGTTCTAGCAAGAACGGTTCTTACCTACGCCAAAACCACAACGTGATATGCCAATTTCTATTTACCCTTCATAAGGACCCTTTTCATCGAATTCGATCCGACTAAAGTGGGAGAGACAGACACCCGCTAGCCACCTTATGCAACTAATGCATGTCAGTCGGTGGAACCAGTCGCACGTAAGCGTATGTGTAAGGTCGGTCCGGGCCGCTTCATCCCACAATGCCACCGAATCAAGATAATACTAGTAACAACTAAATTGACAAAATCGACACCCACAACAACTTGTGTTCTACTCGTGCATAGAAACTACGCATAGACCTAGCTCATGATGCCATTGTTGAGGATCGTTGCAGAAATTAAAAAAATTCTACGCATCACCAAGATCAATCTATGGAGTAACTAGCAACAAGATAGGGGGGAGTGCATCTTCATACCCTTGAAGATCGCGAGTCGGAAGCATTGCAAGAACGCGGTTGGAGGAGTCGTACACGTAGCGATTCAGATCGCGACCGAATCCGATCTAAGCACCGAACAATGGTGCCTCCGCGTTCAACACACGTGCAGCCCGGTGACGTCTCCCGCGCCTTGATCCAGCAAGGAGGAGGGAGAGGTTGAGGAAGAAGGCTCCAACAGCAGCACGACGGTGTGGTGGTGATGGAGTGGCAGTTCTCCGACAGGGCTTCGCCATGCTCACACGGAGGAGGAGAGGTGTTGGGGAGGGGAGGGGCTGCGCCTTGGATGTGGTGCTGCAGCCCTCCCCTCGCCCCTCTATTTATAGGGAGAAGGGAGAAGGGGGCGGCCCCTCTAGATGAGATCTAGAGGGGGGCGACGGCCAAGGGGGAGGGGGCTTGCCCCCCAAGCAAGGGTGGCGGCCCCCTTTAGGGTTCCCCCAAACCCTAGGCGCATGGGCCCTAGGGTGGGATGGCGCCCAGCCCACTAGGGGCTGGTTCCCTTCCACCTACAGCCCATAAGGCCCTCCGGGGCAGGTGGACCCACGGAACCCCTCCGGTGGTCCCGGTACAATACCGCCATACCCCCGAATATTTCCGGTGACCGTATGATGACTTCCCATATATAAATCTTCACCTCTAGACTATTCTGGAACTCCTCGTGACGTCCGGGATCTCACCCGGGACTCTGAACAACATTCGGTAATCACATACAAATCTTCCTAATAACCCTAGCATCATCGAACCTTAAGTGTGTAGACCCTACGGGTTCGGGAACCATGCAGACATGACCGAGACAACTCTCCGGCCAATAACCAACAACGGGATCTGGATACCATACCCATGTTGGCTCCCACATGTTCCACGATGATCTCGTCGGATGAACCACGATGTCGAGGATTCAAGCAATCCCGTATACAATTCCCTTTATCAATCGGTACGTTAGTTGCCGGAGATTCGATCGTCGGTATCCCAATACCTCGTTCAATCTCATTACCAGCAAGTCACTTTACTCGTTCCGCAACACATCATCCCATGACCAACCCTTAGTCACATTGAGCTCATTACGATGATGTCTTACCGAGTGGGCCCAGAGATACCTCTCCGTCATACGGAGTGACAAATCCCAGTCTCGATTCGTGCCAACCCAACAGACACTTTCGGAGATACCCGTAGTGCGCCTTTATAGCCACCCAGTTACGTTGTGATGTTTGGCACACCCAAAGCATTCCTACAGTATCCGGGAGTTGCACAATCTCATGGTCTAAGGAAAAGATACCTGACATTAGAAAAGCTTTAGCAGACGAACTACACGATCTTGCGCTATGCTTAGGATTGGGTCTTGACCATCACATCATTCTCCTAATGATGTGATCCTGTTATCAATGACATCCAATGTCCATGGTCAGGAAACTGTAACCATCTATTGATCAACGAGTTAGTCAACTAGAGGCTCACTAGGGATATGTTGTGGTCTATGTATTCACACATGTATTATGATTTCCGAATAACACAATTATAGCATGAACAATAGACAATTATTATGAACAAGGAAATATAATAATAACCATTTTATTATTGCCTCTAGGGCATATTTCCAACATTTTCATCTTGATTTGAATTAGATAATGGGGTCAAAGTGGCAATGGACGGTGTTTGAATTGCTAGACCTTTTATCTGGAGTGAACATGCAACTATATGTGTGCCGTAAAAGAATTGGAATTATTCAAGGTTCGTTTGAACATTTTATACATTAAATTGGTTTTCTGGCCATTTCAGGTGCATAATTCAAATTTGAACTACATGCACATGCTCGAGTGCATATAAATTGGTTGAAAATCAAATCTGTGTCCTTGGGTGCATGCTTAGGTCCCATGCAAGAAATGGGAATGAATTTTAAACACCAGGGCACTGTTGATTGCCGGCAAAACATTGAGATGCATGGTTTTTAAATTATAGTAAATCCAAAACCCGTCTGAAATTCATGAAACTTGGCATGCTATCATGGAGCGGCATCAACATGCCGTGGTAAAAATTTTGTCCCATTTGGGGCAGGTTTGGGTATATGCTTCTCACAAACCGGAGCTTCTCACAACAAGCATGATGGTTTTCGACGGTGTGATCCGGTCTAATAGTAGAAGAATCTTGTACTACCTTTGTATGAAAATATAAGACTGATGGCTCTCTCTCACCTCCCCACCCACCTACCCTCCCCCTCCCGGCGATCATGGCTCCGTCCATGATCCGGCTAGATCGCACCAACAAAAAGCCATTCCTCTCCAATGGATCCATTCTCTGACCCCAACTCTATAGCCCATCTTCTGGATTTCTCATTTGGTCATCAATTCAGAGGTGAGGTTCATAAGTATTTTCAATCTTCGGTGAACTCGGTCTCCTCCTCTCATGGCTTCACAATGGTGATCTCCTTTGCAAGATTTGCCTTTCGTTTAAATAATCTCAATGTCAGCCTGGTTCTTTCTGCATGCACAGGTGGTGATTACCAATCGTTCAAGGTTATCCATATCTCTGGAAATGTTTATCGTTTCGAAGTATGCTCCAAGGCTGTGGGTTTCTATTTGGTTCGCAAGATCTTTTTCACTTGTGATATATTTAAATGTTACTTCCACCTCTGGAGTGGTGGCGGCCCAAATTGGATCTTTGAAGAGAAGAGATGGTATGCTGAGCAAGAGGGTGAATGGACTACGGTTTCACCACGGGGCAAAGGTACGGCATCTCGTTATGTGCCTACCAAGCAAGTTTATCGTTGTATCCTTGATCATCTTATGCCTCAGCACAATGGACACGTATCATCTTGTCATGATAAGTCTATCTTAACTGGTGCTAATGTCATTCCGATCGGATCATCCACGGCTTTGATCAACCACACTCATGATCGTGATATTCACACGTCCGTTGCACCTGCAACGACCTCCATGCATGGTGGATCAGCCGCTCCAGAGCCCATTTGCCTTTCAAACTCAAACCCTCCCGACCGCTCTGGGTCTGGGCCGCCAGGGCCCATTCAGCAAAACCAGCCCATCTGTCCGGAAGATGGAACGACTAGCACTACCAACATTTTCCAGCCTGGTGATAATTCTTTTTGCTCTAAATGTTTGGGCTATGGACACACGCGCTATCAATGTAACAATAAAATCAGGTGTCGTGCATGTTATGGTTATAACCATATTGCTAGATTTTGTTTTAACAAGAAAATCTCTGCTCAAGCTTATTGGATCAAAACCAAACCCGCAACCTCTGCCAGTTATATCTGCCACCCGCGACGCCTCCTTGACTTCTCATCTTCGTCCACCATCCCCTGCTCCGCCTACTTGCGCCTCGCTTCCCGAGATGGCTTGCTACCCCTGCAACCCCCTCCCTCACCTCCCTCTAGGCACCACCATCATCCCAGCTGGCCCTCTCCATTCTTGTCGTGGCTATGTGGTACTAGGAGGAGAGCTTCCCATGGTGTGCGATGAGTGGGCTATCGCCACCTTGGTCCCGAAAGTATCTGCTGAGGAGTTCCATGGTGCCATTGCTCTGATAATCAACTACCTTGAAGGGCTTGGATGGCGCATCAACTACACCTCTCACCGCGGTATGGGTACGGCTCTCATCCAATTTACCACTGCTTTCTCTAGAGATACAACTATCAGTCTTAGCCCGTTTCAGATCAGAGACTCTATTTTGAGGATTACTAGGCAGAACAGAGGATTGAACTATCGTAGCATTGCTTTTACTCATGATGTTTGGATCTTGATGATGAACTATCCCCTGGAATGTTGGGATGTTGGGGTTATCAGTCGCACAATATCTCCTTATGGTAGATTTCTCATCTGGAACAAGGATCCTAGAGATAAAACTAGAGTTACAGTGAAGCTCAGAGTATTTAATGTTGACACTATTCCTGTCAGCATTGTTGTGCTCTACAATCTCGATGATGTTGGCTATGGAGATTCATGGACTTGCCCTACTTACATCCTCTCCGGAGAATTGATTGGGCAGCAGGGTGGTGATGAGGACCCACTCCCACCTGATAGTGGCAATCCACACCCATTGCCTCATGTTCATGGAGGGTTTTGGTATGATGATGTGCTTGGCAACATCCCTATGGATCAGGTTGTTATTAACCCACACAATGAAAACCTAGGTGCCCCTTATGAAGATGTTCATGCTATCAACAACAATAACAACAATGTTAATCATGAGGGAGAGTCTGATGAGCTATCTGAGCAGGTTCCTGTTGGTGTGAATTCAGTTTCTGTTCTGAATGATGCTGGTCTGAATGCTACTGGTATGAATGATGTTATTGGAAATGAAGTTGTTGTCGATGTAGTGGAGCAGATTCGTGACACCATTGGGCCTGATTACATCCCACTTGATCAGGACCAAGAACATCAGCCTTCTGCTGCTACTAGCCCTGCATTTGTCCCCTCCAATGCTGATATGAACTACAATGAGCTCCCTTCTACCAGTGCTAGCATGCCTGTCCAAACTTATAATATATTTGTGGAAGGTCTATCTGAGCACATTGCAGTTCTGCAGGACCTAGTGGGTAATCTGGTCTCCAAGGCAAATGATATCATCCCCAAGCTTGGTGGCAACAAGATCATTAATGCAAAATGTAATGTGGTGGATGTTGTTGGAACTGATGGTTCCAATAAAAGATGCTTTCTCCAGATTCAGACTATCCAAGATCTACCACAGCAATCTAGTACTGTCAGCATTGAGGAAATCACCAGCCAAGAATTTGCTGAAGTTCAGAAGCCTGGCAACAAGAAGAAAACAAAGCCAATTGTTGATGAGGCATTCTGCAGGAGGAGTAACAGAATTGCTCACATCAACCAAGGTTTTAAGAACAAAGTTGCTGCTGATGCTGCAAACATGAAGGTGGACTCTCCCACTTATCAGCAGAAAATACAACACAGCTCTAAGAAGCAGAAGACTGCTGTGTCAGTTAACCTGGGTCCCCAATTTGATGTTGTTGTGATCAACAAGCATGCTCCACCCCCACTTGATATTCCTATGAACATCTTGCAGGCTGTTAGCACAGGCCCATGTAAGTTGGCACCTCATGAAGTGTCATCTAAGGCTCTGGAGTATGACAGCTCTGATGAATAGAAGCATGGCCCACTTTTGGGGCTTGGGTGGCTCCCCTCTCTGTCACCTAGTTATCTTAGTTTCAAATTGTCAGTTTCATTGTCTGCACATTTATTTCCTTGTTCCATTTGGATGCCTGCGTGCATCACTTAAAACTATGGCCTGTAATAATCTGCACTTTTGTTCTCATGGATTTCTTAGTTTGTCATACGGTTGTTGTTATGGAGTACTTACCTGCTATATGGAGTTTGTGGACTTTCATGCTCAAATTATGCTATTTAGAACAGCAGTGTTTTCAAGTAGTCATGAATGTATGTTCACTCATAATCCCCATTATGCATTCAAGGATTTATCATGCTATTCTACTCATAGTATGAACAAAGCTCAATTATCATATGACAATCATGAATAGAAGTTGGAATATCCTAAACTGGAATGTTAGAGGGATTAATTCTTCTGCTAGATGGGATGACATTAGGCAGAAAATTGATGAAAGTGCTTGTTGCATTATGACCTTCCAAGAAACCAAAAGGGACAGGTTTGATCTTGCCTATATAAAAAACTTCTGCCCCAAGATATTCAATCAGTATTGTTTCTCCCCATCCAATGGTAATTTAGGTGGTTTAATTACTATTTGGAATGGCAACATGTTCAAGGGTGAGGTCATATCTAGCAACTATTTCCACATTACTATCAAATTCACCTCTAACTTGGATAATAGTTGTTGGTATATCACAAATGTGTATGGTCACAATTCTGCGGATGGCAAGCTGGAGTTTGTGACTTGGCTGCAAAATCTTAACATCAATCAGAGCAAGTTATGGATGATATTAGGGGATTTCAACTTTATCATAGGACCTGACAACAGAAACAAGCCAGGAGGCGACCCAAACAACATGATGCTCTTTAATAATATCATCATAAACCTTGACTTAGTTGAAATACCATTGAAAGGAAGATCATTCACATGGAGTAATAAACAGGACAATCCACTATTGGAAAAGTTGGATTGGGTTTTCACCAGCTCCCACTGGACTTCTGTGCATCCATCTACCATGGCAATACCATTGGCTAAGATCTCATCTGGCCATGTTCCCATTAAAATTATGATTGACAGTGCCATCCCGAAGAGCAACATTTTCAGATTTGAGGAGTTCTGGACTGAATTTAATGGTTTCATTGAAGTAGTTGAGAACCATTGGTATAATTCTATACACTTTGCTAATTCGGCCAAGCATCTAAATGCCAAGTTTAAGGCTCTTAGGAGAGGTCTCAAAAAGTGGAGCAAGAAATTCTCACAGCTCAGTAAAACCATTGAAAATTGTTGCTTTTATGTTAATCTTATTGATGGATTGGAAGATCAAATATTACTTACCAGAAGGGAGGCAAACTACAGGAAAATCCTTATCAAGCATACTATTAAACTACTGAGGCCAACATGTTATACTGGAGAATTAGAGCAAATATCAGATGGGCAAAACTTGGTGATGAAAATACCAAGTTTTTTCATGCTATTGCATCTCAGGTATTTAGGCACAATTATACCACTTTTCTGATTTCCTTTGATGGCCAATGCAGTTAAGATCATGACCAAAAGGTTGCCTTAATATGGGCATCTTTTAAGGATAGAATTGGCACCCAGGCTGACAGTTTTAGGGATTTTGATATATCTCATTTGAGAATGGATAATATCACTTCAGATCTAGACAGACCTTTTTCATCTGAAGAAATTGATAAGGTTATTAAGAACATGCCCAATGACAAGTCTCCTGGACCTGATGGTTTCAATGGATTATTTATGAAAAATGTTGGCACATCATCAAGCATAGTTTCTACAAATTCATCAATGATTTTCATCAAGAATCTATTGCAGCCTATCAATACTGCTTATATTGCACTTATCCCTAAAAAGGACAATCCTGAAACTCCTAATGACTTTAGGCCCATCTCCCTAGTGAGTACGCCTCTCAAAATTGTCACAAAATTACTGGCCAACAGAGCCCAGCCAGTTATTTTACCAAGAGTCAAAAAAATCAGTATGGCTTTCATAAAACTAGGAACATTCAGGATTGTCTAGCTTGGAGTTTTGAATATATCCACATGTGTCACAAATCAAAAAAAAGAAATCATCATCTTCAAGATTGACTTTGTGAAAGCATTTGACAAAGTAAACTACAATGCTATTATTTTCATGATCAGACACTTTGGATTTAGTGACAAATGGATCAGGTGGGTCAACATGATCTTATCCACTGCTTCCACTTCTATTATACTTAATGTTGTTCCTGGGAAAAACATCCATTGCAAATGTGGTGTCAGGCAAGGAGACCCATTTTCCCCTCTGTTATATGTGTTGGTTGGTGAATTATTGCAAATATTAGTCAATGAAGCTTGGAGAAATGGTGTGCTTAATTTACCTATTGATTCCAACAACACTGAAAGTTATACCATCATCCAGTATGCTGATGATACTCTTGTCATACTGCCTAGTCAGGAGGAACAAATTAACCAATTCACTGAGATCCTGGACAGCTTTTCTAGGTTTACTGGGCTCATTGTTAATTATAGTAAATCATCTCTTGTATCAATCAACATCTCTGATGATAGAGCTCAAGATTTAGCTGACATTCTTAAATGCAAGAAGGAATACATGCCTTTCGCTTACCTAGGGTTGCCTATGGGTACTACAAGACCAAAAGTTGTTGATCTCATGCCAATGATATCTAAATTGGGCCATAGATTATCTGGCATTGCAAACCCGATGACATACTCAGCTAGACTGGCACATCTTAAAGCCATTGTTTCTGCTTTGCCCATATTTGCTATGTGTTGTATCAGAGTGCCTTTCACTATCCTGGATCATTTTGAGAAATCTGGGAGAAGTTTCCTATGGTATGGAAAGGGGATCAACAAACATGGGAACTTCTTGGTTAAATGGGAGAAAGTGTGCCTACCCAAAAAAGCTGGATGTTTAGGTGCGCTAGACCTTAGAATGGAAAACAGAGCTCTTGTTACCAAGTACTTATACAAATTCTTCAACAAAAATGATATCCCCTGGGTTAAATTGATATGGAGCAATTACTATCATAATGGGGAACTACCAAAATTTCCCATGTCTGTGGGATCCTTTTGGTGGAGAGACTGTTGTTCTATTCTCCGAGATTTCAAAAACATGACAAATTGCTCCGTGGGTATTGGTAACACAGTTAGTTTATGGCATGATAATTGGTGCACTCAGCCAATAATGAGCATGATGGCTCAACTCTTCTCATATACAAAAAATGAACACATCACTTTGGAGGCTGCTACCAACCTGGATGACTCTAATTTTTATGAGATGTTTCATCTCCCTATGTCTAGCATTGCTGTTCAACAGAGTACTCAATTAAGAACCCTGATTAATGACAGAGGGAACCAGACAAAGATGGATTCATGGAAATTTCACTCGGCTGGATCCAATTATTCTAACAAACGGGTATACCTAGAATATATTGGGAACCCTGCTGATGCCCCCAAACCATTTCAGTGGATATGAAAATCATCCACATTAGCTAAGGAAAAAAATTCTTATGGCTACTTCTACATGACAAATAAAATACTAGAGATTTTCTTACAAGGAAAATTTTCCATATTGAGTCTCCTAGATGTGTGCTATGTGATGATGAACTAAAGGAATTCCTTACTCATCTGTTCTTTAGTTGTGATTTCAGCCAGAACTTCTGGATGTCCATTGGATTTCAATGGAATACTGACTATGAGCTTTTGGACATGCTCATGGAGGGACAGAGACACAATCATGTTGTATGTTACAAGGCGTGCCTCATTGCAGGTTGTTGGAGTATTTGGAAGCACAGAAACAACACCATCTTTGATCACAAACCCAAAAATATGCAGTACTGCATGAGTACTTTCAAGGAGCACTTTGAGATGGTCATCAAAAAAGCCAAACCTAGTTCGAAAGAAGGGATGCAAAGTTGGTTAGACTACTTGTAGATTATATCCACTTATCATGTTAAATCCTGTACAGTGATGTATATTATTTTACCATATCAATGAAAAACCAGAGTTACAGTGGGGGCCTTCCCCACTGTGTTTGCTCAAAAAAAGCATGATGGTTTTCAGTAGGGAACGTCCCACCTTTGGGGATGAAACGATATCCATTTCCTCTTATTGCTTTCAAATTTTTTCTCATGTCAACAACGAACAACAGGAGTGTCGTTTGAGTTTTTGTGATTTTTCGGGGTTCGTTTGGAAATTTTTATGCATTAACTGAGTTTTCAATGCATTTATGTGCATAATTAAAATTTGAACTAGATGCACATGCTCCAGTGCATATAAATTGGTTGAAAAATCAAATCTGTGTCCTTGGGTGCATGCTTAGGTCCCATTCAAGAAATGGGAATGAATTTCGAACACCAGGGCACCGTTGATTGCCGGCAAAACATTGAGATGCCTCGTTTTTAAATTCTAGTAAATCCAAAACTCGTATAAAATTCATGAAACTTGGCATGCTTTCATGGAGCAGCATCAACATGCGGTGGTAAAAATTTTGTCCCGTTTGGGGTAGGTTTGGGTATATGCTTCTCACAAACCAGAGCTTGTCACAACAAGCATCATGGTTTCAGTTGGGAACGTCCCACCTTTGGGGACGAAACGATATCCACTGCCTCTTATTGCTTCCAAATTTTTTCTCATGTCAACATAGAACATCAGGAGTATTGTGCCAATTTTTGTGATTTTTCGGGGTTCGTTTGGACATTTTTATGCATTAACTGAGTTTTCAATGCATTTATGTGCATAATTCAAATTTGAACTACATGCACATGCTCCAGTGCATATAAATTGGTTGAAAAATCAAATCTGTGTCCTTGGTGCATGCTTAGGTCCCATGCAAGAAATGGGAATGAATTTCAAACACCAGGGCACCGTTGATTGCTGGCAAAACATTGAGATGCCTGGTTTTTAAATTCTAGTAAATCCAAAACTCGTCTGAAATTCATGAAACTTGGCATGCTATCATGGAATGGCACCCGACTTGATGTGGTATTTTCCGTGTCCATTTTGAGAGAAGGCACACTCGAATAATGGCAGCCAACAAATGCATTTTGAAAAAAAAATAGCTGCCACTTTAATATCTCAAATGTTTGTATAATTCAAACCATGTGTGTTCTGTTAACCATTCACGTAACGCCACGTGTCTTGGTTTTAATGGCTGTAGGAGGTGTCGTGCGGACAGCTGCTTGACCTTGACTGAACAGGAGGCGTGCGAGCATCATCCGGTGAGCAGGCTAACCGAGAGGTGTGCAAGCTGTCCTCAAATACGCAGGCTCACAGGGAAGCGTGCGAGCTGTATGCTGCGCAGGCTCACTAGGAAGCGAGCCCTTTGACTTCCATGGCTGTCCGCCTTGCTCACATCCTCTCCATTAATGGCGCCTAAGCCGCAGTTTAATTCCCTTTTTAAATATGAAACAATCATCACAAACATTATAGTTAGAACAACCGTATGCAAACCGACAGCTTCCCCAGGAAGCCAAATGAAAATGTGTCGAGCAGGATTTCTGCTGCACTTGATCGCAAACGTTTTAGATAGAACACCTGTATGCAAAGTGAGAGCATCACAGGATTTGTGCATCCCTCCAACGCAAACGGTTGTTTTGGATGACTCGTGTCCAACCACGTATAAACAATTTGGTAAGATTTGTCAATCCTTGTAACACTGCGATTTGTCAAAATATGAAGCTAAAAATCACTAGGAGTATCTAATTTTTGCAACTAAAATTCAGTAATTAAGCATAGATTTCATTCATAGATTAAGCGGTCAT
>NW_024120671.1:0-17084 GCF_003073215.2 Triticum urartu
CTCAACGACTCCCAAACACACTACAGATGAGCAAAGAACATACACCTAGAGCCGGCGGAGACCACCACCAAGATGAGCGATCCACCGGGAAGAGGTGAGACGGACAACGTCGGTGCGAGGACTCCAGGACGATGCCTTCAAGAAGGGCACGACCACGGATAGCCGCCACCGTCCGATCCAAAGATTAAGTTTACACCCAAAGCAACACGGCGGTAGTAGGAACACCACGACGGAGCATGCAGGAGTAGCACGACGTCCGCGGACGCTGCCACCGTCGGCAAGTACACAGACTGGGCACCTCGGTGCTCCTACCCCTCCGTCGTAACCCCGCTCCGCCAACCACCCGCAGCCATGCCGCCCAAGCAGCCATGGATGCCCGCCCGCACCCGAGCCGCGCGGTCAGCCCACAACCAACATGCCCCAAACATCGTCGGATCTGAGCCTTCCCGCACCCAGCTGAGGAAAGGGGGGAGAAGAAGGAGGAGCGGATGCATCCATGGCCGGTGACGGGTGGTTCGACCACTGTCAGAACCTCCCGTCCCTCCATCCAAACCTCCCCAACGTACACCTCTGTCGCCTGACTGAGGCCACCGGCTTAGAAACCCGCGAAGCCACCAGGAGCCACCCGCCCACCTATGAGGGATCCAGGAGACCACCACCTGTAGCTAAGAATCTCATTAAAGACGCCCTCCCGCGCCGCACGTCATTGTACAGAGGCCGGAGCTGGAAGAGATCGACCGGAGACCAACCAACATGCCCCGCCAGATCACCCCGCGAGATCCTAAATCATGCAACCACTGCGCCACCGATGTGCCGCCACAATGGGCAACGACGATGCCCCGACTGCCTGCCACCGCGCCGCCGGTCCCATGCAAGTACATCGCCATCGTACGCCCCGACCATCCCCCGCTAGCCGAAGAGGGACATGTGCACGGGGAGGAGAGTTCCCGTTGCCGCCGTTGCTAGTCGGGCTTTGCTCGGCGGCACAAGCCGGCGGCATGGGAGGAGGAACGGGGGAGGAGGGGTTAGGTGGCGGCTAGGTTTTCCCCCAGTCGCTCGCTAGAGCGACGCGGGGGCTGAATAGTATTGTACCCTTTAGGTTAGCTTCTCTTCTCACAAAAACCCGAACCAAGTTACAATAAAAAGAACTCTGTGGAAACCGACTTCAAAAGCTTTTAAACATTCTTAAACATATACAATTTGCTAGAAAGGTGATGTTCAATAAACATGTGGAATTAAACTTCAAACTGATATGTCTCCGTCGTTTCTATAATTTTTTATTGTTCCATGCCAATACTATACAACTTTCACATACGTTTGGCAATAATTTATATGTTTTATTGCACTACCATATTGACCCAGTGCCCAGTGCTAATTCCTGTTTGTTGTTGCATGTTTTTGTTTGGTAGAATATCCATATCAAACAAAGTACAAACGCGATAAAACGTTATGGAGATTTATTTTGGAATATATGTGAATTTTTGGAAGAAGAATCAACGCAAGACGAGCTTGAGGGGCCGACTTGGCACCATAGCGCGGCGGGGGGCCCAGGCACGCCCTGATGGGTACTGGGAACCTCGTAAGGCGGTCGCTGCCCTTCTTTCTTCGCAAGAAATATAATTTCTGGATAAAAATATCCTCAAAATTTAAGCCCAATCGGAGTTACAGGTCTCCGGGAATTTAAGAAACGGTGAAGGACCAGAAAACAGGAACGTGAAACAAGAGAGAGAGAGAGAGAGAGAGAGAGAGAGAGAGAGAGAGAGACAATCTAGGAGGGGCTCCTGCCCCTCCGGTGCCATGGCAGCCATGGACTAGAGGGGGAACTCTCCTCCCATCTAGGGGGAGGCCAAGGAAGAATAAGGAGGGGGCTCGCTCCCCCTCTTTCCCGGTGGCGCCGGAATGCCGCCGGGGCTATTGTCGTGACGGCGATCTACACCAACAACTTCACCGCCGTCATCACCAACTCTCTCCCCCACTATGCAGCGGTGTAACACCTATTCTCTTTGTTTTAATCTCTAGTTAAACAAGGTGCTTAATGCTATATATTATTTCCAACGATGTATGGCCATCCTATGATGTTTGAGTAGATCTGTTTTGTCCTATGGATTGATTGATGATCATGATTGGTTTGAGTTGTATGTTTTATTTTGGTGTTGTCCTATGGTGCCCTCCGTGTCGCGCAAGCGTGAGGGATCCCCGTTGTAGGGTGTTGCAATACGTTCATGATTGTTTATGGTGGGTGGCGTGAGTGACTGAAACACATACCCGGGTAAGGGGGTTGTTGCGTATGGGATAAAGAGGACTTGATACTTAATGCTATGGTTGGGTTTTACCTAAATGATCTTTGATAGTTGTGGATGCTTGCTAGAGTTCCAATCATAAGTGTATATGATCCAAGTACGGAAAGTATGTTAGCTCATGCCTCTCCCTCATATAAAATTACAATAATGATTACCGGTCTAGTTATCGATTGCCTATGGACAAAATACCTCTCGTGTTATAAAAATCTTTTTACTAAACAACTAACTATTATTATCATCTCGCAAAGTACTCCTAGTTTTATTCTTGCAAAGTAGTTCTAGCATCACACCTACAAAATAGTTTCATACTTGTTCTAGGTAAAGCGAACGTTAAGTGTGATAGAGTTGTATCGGTGTGGTTGATAGAACTTGAAGGGAATATAAATCCTACCTTTAGCTCCTCGTTGGGTTCGACACTCTTATTTATCGAAAAAGCTACAATTGACCCCCTATACTTGTGGGTTATCACAAACTCATATTCATTTAGGAGGCCACTTTTATACTTACTCACAATGATATTTGATTCTTCAAGATGAATTGGGCCAGGAACATAATGATCACAATGCAAAAGCTACCATTCTATGGAGACCAAATAAAGGCTTGGCACCACTAAGGTCACTAGCTCTCCCTTCTTTCTTCAGGGTTTACTAAATAAGTTGGATAATCTCGGAGATCTAGAGGTTCCTTTTTCCACAAAGGAAATTAATGATATGATAAAAAAAATCCCTTCTGACAAGGGTCATGCACTTTTATTATGTCCTACCGGGATATTCTTGCAAATGATTTGTATAAGCTTATTGAGGTCTTCTATCATGGAATAATTAACTTGCAGTCCATCAATACACCTTTTATCACCCTGATTCCAAAGAAAGACAACTCTCAAACCTCATGTGACTTCATGCCAATGTCCTTGCTTAACTGCATCATCAAAATCTTAAAAAATCTTCTTGCAAACAAGCTGCATAAAGTAATTTTCTACTTGGTGCATATCAATCAATATGGCTTTTTTAAAAGCGGATCCATCCAAAACTATCTTACTTGGGATTTTGATTTCTTATTTTAGTGCCAATAGTATAAAAAAGAAATTGTGGTCTCAAAGTTGGAATTTGAGAAATGCTTTGATACGAACGAGCATGACACAATCATGGTATTTCTTACTACTAGAGCTTTTGGATCAAGATGGTTGAATTGGTTGGAAGTGAATTTTCCCCTCTAGCACTTCCTCGGTTTTAGTAAATAGAATCCGTGAAAACGAGCTCACTGTAAAAGAGGAGTTAGACAACGGGGCCTCTATCTCCACTATTTTCTATGCTTCCTGCTTGTCCTGAATGAGGCTATGAATAATAACTTGATCAGATCCCCATTTCCTGTTTATCATGCCCCGACTTCTGCGTCATCTAGTACACATATGACACGACTTTTGTAATGCTTGGTGTTGAAAGCCAACTTGCACAAGCAATGAATCTGCTGAGGCTATTTGCTGCTCAAACTGGTCTGGAAATTAACTATATTGCATATATGTGACGGTCCATCTCAATGTCACCCCTTACAAAGTCATAGATTAGTTAACATTCAAGGATGATAGCTGGGATATTTTCCATTCACATATTTTGGTCACCCTCTCAATACTAGCAGACCAAAACTTGAAGACTTAAATCCTATTTATCAAAAAATTGAGATAAGATTGGTTGCCAGCTCCATTTTATTATCATATCATGGAATAATTAAATTAATTAGATAAATATCCTCCTCTTTGCCCATTTTCTCCATGTGTACCTTGCTTTGCCTATCAGTATCACTGAGCAAATTAACAAATATCTTAGGCACTTCTTCTGGATGGTATTTGGGAAAGAAAAAGGAACTGCTTTGATTGCTTAGGATAAAGTTTGTAGGCCAAAATCCCAAGGTGGATTATGCATTCATGATGTGGCTCTCCATAATAAAACTCTCTTGAAATAAAACCTTCATAAAATTTTCAACAAGGAGGTTCTTCCATGGGTGAAACCTACTTGAGAAGCCCATTACAACAAATTGTCTTCCAACTGACAGACTGGAAAGGTCTTACTTGTGTGGAGAACTCATCTCAAATTATTAAGTGAATTTAAAAAGTGGCAACTTGTAGTATTGGATCTTGCGATTCAATCATATTTTGGTATGATTAATGGCAGGAGAAACCTCTTTCGTAGAAATATCCCGTGATACTCTCTTTTGCCACAAATAGTAATCTTTCATTGGCCGATGTGACCAATTGAATTGACTTGGTTGAGCATTTTCATACAGCATTGTCTATTCAGGCTTATAGTTACTTAAATGAAATTAAGTAAAAGTTTCAATAGATCACCCCCTCAACCCATCTTGATAAACGGACATATAAATGGAAGGGTCATGTTTATTCTTCAATGGAAATGTACAAATGGATGGTGGGCAATGAGAAAGCCCATGTTGTTTTTCATTGTCTTGGGAAATGTGGTGCTAGATCAACCGCAAGACTTTCTTTTGTCTCCTTTTGCATTATAGAATCAACACAAGAAACCTCTCAAAAGGAAATCAATGCACATGAATTGGTATACATTGTGTCATTTGTCGTGAAAAATCTAAAGAGACAACCTTACATCTTTTCTAGGATTGTACATTAGTTCAAAAAAATTGGGACTCTATTCTCCCCAACTATCAGAAAGGTATTTCCATTGTTGGCTTTCAAAGAGATCCCTCAGAAAATTGCTTTGGATGTCATCACTCTGGGGTGCTGGAATATTTGGAGTAAAAGAAATGGAAAAATATTCAGAATGGAAGTGCTTACACTTAGTATTCGGAAATATCTTTTAAAGCAGGATATTCTCCACCTTCGACATAGAATCAAAAGCAAGAATGTTGATTGCTCGTAGAGATGGATTGACACTCATGTTGGATGAGGTTGTCGTAGTACATATGGAACCTTATTATTCATGATGTTTCCCAAAACTGGCATAGGATAATTGTGTCCTTTTATTCTCCGTACCTCCTTTGTAATTCTTTTTGTACATATTTATATTATGATTTCAGGCTTAAAAAAGAGGTAGGAGAAAAATATGCTTGGACAATGATGTTGTATTGCTTATCACTATTCATTATTGAATTCTATTTTTGCATACCACCCAAATGAGAAAAAGAGTTGATTTTCAATTTAAAATTTACAAGTTTGTAGAACATCATCTTCAACAAATCATATTTTTTTTCCAAAAAAACTAAAACATCGTTTTCACCGGCCTTCCACCTAATATTCACTCTGATGTGTATATACGTTTTCATCGAGGTGATAGAACTTTTGCACATGTAGAAATGCAAAACCCTAGTAACTTTATTATTTTCTTATAACCCAGCAATAAATTGTGCCTTGATGCTTGTTGCGTTGTGAAAAGGTGCTCCACAGCCAAATTGATTATGCTCTGCTCTTAGGTTTGCGACGCAAATTAACTCTTGTGAGTTATATTGACTACATTTACATAGCTAAAGACGAGTTTGATTGCTTTCATTAAGTTTTCATTTTCTCCTTTATATATCATGATATTAAGGGATTTTTTGAGAGATAAATGTACTATAAAGTATAGAAACGGAAGCAAATGCTCATATCCATGCATGCACACTCACCCCACGTGAATGAGAGAATAATGTTGTAAAGTCTGAAATAAATACAAAAAATACGAGCAATCGTGTCAAGTCTAGTACTTGAAGGCAAGTTCAACCACAAGAAACATAGACAGCTGAGCTATGCATAGTTTTTTTTAGACGGAGCTATGCCCAGCCTGCTACCATAAGAGTGTTAGGGCATCTCCAAAGCGGATCCTCTAGTCTTCATTATATGTTTGGACCGCAGTGCCCGGATCACTTTTGTCATCTAATGAGAACCCTTATATGCCTTCTCAACAGTCCGGATGTACGGATTCCGGTATCCTAGCAACAATCGTCGGGGGCTTTGTGGGAATCTGGACATGCACTTGACGAACACAAAGCCTCCGTATGGTTCATCTCTCTTTTCTCTCTCTTCACATTCATGGTCTCCCTCTCCTATCTCTCTCTCTCTCATCCCAATTGGACACCATACCAGAATATCCCACCACATGTATGGTCTCTCTCTACTCTCTCTTCTTTAAACCTTAACTAGATGACCCGTTGCGCCAATGGCGCAAATGGCGAGGGCAAGCCAAGGATTCTGAGCATGCACGTTAGAATATTTAGATACCGATTGGGTCATAAGGAAATAAATATTTAGGTATGAAGTTGATAGGTAGTGTTAGTATTGAGCATGCACGTTAGTATCTTATCTACACTGCCTTTATCAAGCAAGCTACATAGGTAAAGATGCATCATATATATAGCTTTGATCATTTAGCTCGTGGTGAGTAGTGATGAATCTCAGGTACAACATTGTCATTGCCATTGTTACACGTGCCCCTTTAATACCATGTGCTCGTCAGATTTTTTTGCATTTTTCGACAACTTAGTGTTTGAGAAAGTTCATCCGGTAAGAACTTATGCCCCTTTACATACAGAAAGATTACATAGGTTTATTTAAAAAATATACTATGTACCATCAAAATCATATTTCAAAACATATTTTTGTATCATGGCCTTTCTTTTATAGTTATGATTTTATATACCAAACCAGTGTAATTAGCATAATGAACAATAATTTTGATTTACACATATATTAACGTTCCTCTCCAATTGCACAAATGAGCATTTCCTTAGATGGGGCTGCTTCCAAAACTCAAACTATCTAAATCATAGTAAACTTGAGTGGAAATCTCAGGAACACAAATAGTAATAGGATTGGTTAGAGTAAGTTGTGCTGCAAATGGAAACAAAAAATGCCAGTATCTTTATTCAAATATTGCTCGAAAGCACATGCCTAGGACGTTGCATCCAGATGTTTCCTCTTGCAAGTTCACAATCTCTATATCATCTGAATATTATCTTAAAAGGTTTGGATGCGAGAAAATAACACCTTGGGTAGGCATTTGTAATTCAAAAAGAGCAAACAACTCAATAGTAGATTTTGGAACTGCTAATCCTCCTGAAGTCTTTGCACAATAGGAGTATAGTAGTGCACATGCTATGCTGCAGAAGATTTAAAAATGGTAGATGGCAATAAATAGGCAACTACAAAAACAATCTCTTGACAGAAAGCATAGGGGTCAGGTCAACATAATTAATAAAAATGATCTCCACCGATTAAGAAATAAACAATGCAACTACACACAGATCAAACCATCATTTGTGCTTGGCATCTTCTTGGGCAGCAGCAGCAGCTGCGCGTCGCTCGGCGTCTTGGGCAGCTGCAGCAGCGGCGCATCGCTCGGCGTCTTGCCATTCTTCAAGAGCACCAGGACTTCCTCACCACCTCCCTCGCCATATCTCTGTGATCATGCATTCCAAATCGAGCAGGAAGTACAAACTTCAGAGTTCAGAATTACCATGCCAACTAAATTCAGCATCAGAATTTGTTCAGCACCTGCTTTCCTAGCTACTCAGCCAAGCCAAGGCAGGGTCGGCGTAGGGTTCTGGAAGAGGCCCATGGAGGGCTTGACGCGCAGGATCCGGGTGACGGCGTCGTCGATCCTGTTCATGGGCATGACACTACTATTGACACGGCCAGTCAGGATGCTGATGAACTGCTGGTAGTTGTTAGGCACCATGAGCTGCAACATCACATCATGATCGGTATCAACTCATTAAGCAACATTGTTGCAAGAACAAATAAGCAAGTATTGTCTGCTTACCATGTCAAGGCCGGCAAGGATAGAAGCCTTGATCGAGTGAGTAGTCAGATCCTGCAGGGGTGGTGATCCTGTCAATGCCCTCCCAGTTGGAGATTATGAAACCATGCAGTTAAGAAGCGACAAAGGCAATGAGCATCTGAACATCTGGAGGATCCAAGTAATGAATTTTAGCGCGCAATTGTTTTCCACTCTTTTTTACCTGTAATTTGGGTGTGTTCTTGAGGTATCCGGGGACAAGGTCTAGGTTGGCATGCATCTTGACCCTGTTCTAGCTGGAGTAGGAGATCATGACGGTGGAGACACCCTTATCCATGGCATTCTTGTACGCCGGCATGTGGATGTTCATCAGGCTCTCGCGGTTGATGATGGTGTTGTATGAAAGCTGCATATAGCACACCAAAAGCAAGTTTGCTAAGCGCTAATACACTCTGCAATTTGTGTAAATTCAGAGGCATGATGGACCACACATATAGTAGGAACAATTAGCAAATTAAGATGTTGTAGTAACTGTACCTCAGAAATGAAGATCGCCATTTGCATGGTTCCACCAGGTTGTACCCCACCGGATTAACAAATCAATCCCACCAGTACAAATGCCCTCTAGAAAAGAAAGAAATGAATGGAATCACAATCATTTTCACAAGTGAAAAAGCAACTAAATAGCAAGCAGCACCTAAATGAAACGTTGTGTTTAGAAGAACTAATGCAATTAAATATGGCCGACCGACAAAATATTAACAGAGATACAAAAACTAACACAGCTAGTACCACAATGATTATACAACAACACGATCATTTTTGCATGCATGAATCTTAGCGCCATTACTTATACAGTAGAAATCAAATTAAATGGAAGTCGCCAGAAATTAGTAGATGTAAGTTAATGCACAAACAAACTGAGACTATAAAACAATCTGGTCATATGAGCTAACCATGTAAACTCTTACAATGGGCAGTGACAGTGTGCAGTAATACGGTTTCTTTTAGAAGCATTCCAAAAAATTGATCAACTAAATGGAAGCAAAGAATAGGAAGTGATCCGACCTTTTCCTCACATCATATCCAATATTTTCAGTGGCATCCTTTTTTGTGATTAGTCCAGAACATAAATTGATCCTTCTTCCTTGTTACTTCCAAAACAAAATCAAATCAAGATCATAATGAGCAAATTTTAGTTAGTACATCAAATGGAATAAAATCTGCCAAATTGCTTCCGTAAAAGAATAGTCTGAATTGTACAAACATGCTTAATAACAATCATGTTCTAGCAAAACCAAAACGACCAGATCAGTATATGCCATCGCTCACCATTGATATGTTACAAAACCTGGGTCAATTACGCCGCCAACCTGTTTACAAGCAAGCACAAAACACTATAAACAGCATGAGGCAAACCTTGCAAAAACCCTGGATGAGTCGGGTGGGTCTCAAACAATGTTAATTATTATTATTATTATACTCACCTCCTCACATAACCAGTTTCAGATGCAGATAGCAGAATCACCAACAGAAGAAAATTTATATTCAGAAATTTATCCCTTGCTTGCATTTGCAACATTTGAACAGAGCCCATAAACTCAGAATCAATCTAGATTGGTCCTATAAACAGGAGTATTTGCTATCCATAAACAAAACAATGATACCCAGATCATGCAACACCAACGGCTCCTCCACTAATTCATCCTTGACAACAAACCCACGAGGAAGAAATGGCAAACACAAGGTATATCTTATTCTTATAGTTATACAACCGAGGAAGACATGGTGAACACAAAGGGTATATCTTATTCTTATAGTTATACAACAGAACATCTATAAATTGGATTATCTAAACTAAACAATGAAAAACTGTGAACTTAACTATTTTACCTGTAGCTAAAAAATGAAAACCATATATCATAAAAGCCTTCCACCTGATAGGGGAAAACAATGTTTCTTTCATAAATAGCAAGGATACTATTCAATCTGTTTTTCAGCAAAAAAGAGATGTCACAAAATGCCAGGCTTTCTAGAGTATACATATCACATAAAGAGGGGAAAGCCTAGCATAGCAAGCGAAATAGTTGTTCTTACTAAAGCATTATCAGGCAATTAGCCGAAATATCTGATGAGGCTTGAAGGGGAGAGAAGGATTGAGAGAAGCTCACCTTGAAATCATCCATCCCTCTATGCCAGTGCCGCTCTGAGCTCCTCCCATGCACACCATCTTTAGCCGTCGGGACATCCCCTTCCCAGCAGATCCATGACACTGTTGCTCCTTGTCACACCGTGAGCTGTCCGTCGCCTGGGTCTCCGGCCCCCTTCTCCACCCCACACCGCTGGCACATTCTACATCCTTCAGCACGTGGCAGCACAAAATCCCCATGCAAGCAAATTGACCATACTTTCAATCGAACTCTTCCCCATCGTCTATCATCTTCACTTTGTAAGACACCTTGCTCCATTTCTCTCTTCTCTTTGCGTCATAATGTGTTGTGATACACTTCTTCCTCTTTTTGAACCTCCACAACCTGGTATGATCCACCCTCGAATAGAATCTGTCCACTACCTGGTATGATCCACCCTCGAATATATCTTGCCTGCGTGCCGCTCTATGGCACCGCTCCACTCTGTTAATAAGACACACATTCACATTAGTAATTAGTCTACCATTTTCAGCTTTATGACCAAACAAATTAAAACCAAAAAAAAACTTAGAATCCTTGTCATTTCCTTCTCATAGCTCTTGCCTGACTAACGGTCAAATTGAAGTCTCGTGTACTGCCTCGAGAAAGTGTGCATTGGACTGCTTGTTGCATGTATGTCTTCAGCATGCTCTTGCACTCTCGCTCCTTTGTGAGCTGGCTTCACCACATTTCAGTAGGATTATTAGCGTATTGCTAGGTTTTCTCAAATGCACTAACCCAACCAGCACACGGCTTCCGGTCTGGTGGTGCACACCCTACCCTGAGCCTGTAAGTTAAACATTTAATTCACATTCAAACTCTCATGTAGGATCGACCATCAAAGCCATAATTCAGAATCAAACTCCACCAAGCTAATCCAGCAGTTCAACATTATATCAGTTAAGCTATGCATTAAGTAAAGGGCAGAGTCGCCTGTACTGCAGCGTCATATCACTACAAATATTTCTGACTTTTCGGTATTTTATTACTGAGTATAAACACAGAGCAAACCATACCTTTTTTGTCAGCTTCAGGATTCATCTTCAATCGATTCTACAGATTGAGCAGGCAACCTATCCAAATTCAGATCTGCATTAGAGATCCGATGCTGCACGCAACCACGCATGAAGGAGGCGGGCTGGTAAGCTTGGGGACATCCCCACCACCGTCGCCGCCAACCGCCTGACCGCAACCAGACCCAGCATTTGAGTCAGCAAGAATGGCAATTCCTGCTCCGCTATTCGCAAACACAAGACCAGAGGAACCGGAACTGGGCGCTCATGGCTGTCGGCGAACTCCTCTCGCAGTGGAACCTAAAAAAGGATGGCAATGGCGGCGACCAAGGCCCGTCAGATGGGACGCACAAGAAATCCTCAAATACTTGCAGAAAATTTATTCAGGAAATGACAGAGTAGACTGAGAATCACCAAAGCAACTCACCTCAGATGTAGCACGCATCGAGGAGACCTGCTTCACCCCCAATAATCCACCACTACCTCACACACACGTCATGGCACCTCCTACATCAAGCCATTGTGGAAGCAGAAATCTAAGAATGTGCACTGAAACCTCAAGTAGTTTCATCTCGGACAGCTCCAGCGGGCTGGCTGCCTGCCTCGGTCGCCTAGACCATGAAAGAGAGAATATGGTGGAGGCCCACCTCGGCTGGTGCGGGTGAGTTCGTCCAGGCCATGACCGGCACAAGAAGACAGCAACACGGCGGGGATGAGGGCCGTCTTCGTCCCTTTCTCCTTCCATCTTCTCCCTCTCATCTTCTCTCTCTCCCGCAGATCGAATCGAGCGTCGCCGCCCTTGCTCTCTGCTTGTAGGTCGCCGCTGTCGCCGGGGAAGCTCGGATCCCGTGGTCGAAGAGATGCGGGGAGGGGGGGGGGAACTGATGCGGGAAGATGGAGGAGGAGGAAGAGGAAGCGAGCGAGGCAGCTAGGGTTCGGGGAGGGGATTGGGTGTGCGTGTGCCACGACCTCGGGGGAGAAGCTCGCTCATTTTTTTTTGCTCGCTCACAGATGCAGCCGGCTCGTTCTTTTTTTTTCTGCTCGTTCGCAATGTTCCGCTCACACTATTCATAGTAGACACGTGGACGACGCGAGCCTGCCTAGCACCCCCTTCATCCTTTGTATGTTCAATTTGTGAATAGCATTGGATGGATTTTTCCCACATCATGTCCGCGGACCATGAAAAATGAACATTTGCGGTGTCCATTTGCATATCAGCATTGGAGATGCCCATGTTTTCTACTTCTGTTTCTGACTCATTCTCTTGCAGAACCCTAACTTAAAATCTGAGCTCTTCTCCGTGCAGTCCTCCACCGTCCACTTTCTCTCACTTTTAATATGAACATAATATGAACAGAGATTTAGCTCATTTATGCGGTATTGGCGTATTGTATTTTAGAGGAAGAAAGAGAAAACATTACACTCTTGCCCGGCGAGACAAACATTCACATGACCATCAGTGCTCCTGCTACCTTGGAGAAGTGCGCCCCAGCACATATTCAAGTCACGTATGCACGTTAGGCCAACTCCACCGCACGACCCTAAATCTATATTCATTTTGTTCGAATTTTGTTCGTATGAGATAGAAATAGAGAGAACAAACGCCGGACAGAGGCCACACAAACTCGCTGTGCCCAACGCTGCTATCCTAAATCTATACCCATTTTGTCCGGATTTTGTCCGTATGGTGGGACAGATACAGAAAAGGAGAGAGTGACAGGTGGGGTCGAGGGCGGATACAGACGGACGACGAGGACACGAAGACGTCCGCTTTCTGTCCGCTTTGGCCCCAAACCGAGAGCAACTTTGGTCTGGAAATGAGGCAAAAGCGGACACAGACCGGACGAAACGTCCGTATGCTCCCATGCGTTGGGTCGTTCGGTTTGTCTGTTTTATCTCAAACGGACACAAACGAACGATTTAGGATAGAAATGAGTCACGCGCTGGAGTTGGCCTTAGCACATGTAGCTATCGCTAATTCATCATTGCCAATTTTGACATCTTGTACGCGTCCGAAGCAAATGTGGACGCCGTTGTGTGTGAAGTCTTGAGGGAGGGGGTTGGCTGATTTGATTTGACTTAGTTATTTTGGTGCCTTTTCCAAATTTGAAATAAGATTATTATTGAATAAATGTAAATGTAGATAGTCAGACCTGCATTGTATTCTCCAAACAGGTTTAACTAATTCTTTAACTTATATTTTAGTGTATGCAAATAAAAAAGTACAGACACGTAGCTACTCCGCTAACAAACAATCAGAGGTGATTTCTGACAATAGTGTATGACATTTTGTTCTGTTGTGATTTCTGATATTTTAAGTATAAACTTTAGATATGAACAGTGACCTCCACTAACAAACAATCAGAGGTCAAATTACCAGTTTGTACATTGGGAGTATACACACGGACGAAACGATTTTGCTATACATTTGGTGGAAAGGAAATTTCTTCGGACGGCGCCTAGATTAAGAGACGATACGTACACATGTCTTGCATTTAGACGTACACATATATAAAATAGTGTAGAGACTATGTCGTACAATCGATTAGGTTATTATATACACCACATTGATATTGTTGATTCCGACCATAAGACGCTGTACGTTATTCCAGTTTTATCATTGTCTATATGTTCCGGTGGCCATATTAAATAGTTTAACTATGGCATTAGCGCATCTCCAACGTTGCTCTTAAACCACCGGCCTACGTTTAAATCATGTTGTACAGACAGCGGAAGCTTTTTAATATGGACAACACCCACGCCTTTTTATCACAATGGCCCACCCAAACCCCTTCCTTCCTCACCCGGCGCCAGCTGCCCGCATTCATACTGCTGTAGAGCGCGCCGCTCCAAGTCGGCCCAGAGAGGATGCGACCTCTCACTGGCTCCACCAGTGAAGCGGCGTGCTGACGGAAGGCGTCACCCACGAAGCGTCACTGGTGTTCGCGCCCATTCAATGCCGGAGACGCGTATATCTACCACATCAATGCCTTGTCCGTCCGTATGCCTCCATTAAGCAGACTCGCAGGTTGAGAAACCTACTCCGACACTACGCATTGACGCACCCGGATGCCTAGACTCACCAAACTTCGCTATTTAAAAGCGGCCACACTCGGATAACTCCACGCCACAACACAAACCACTCCAATCCTTTTCCCTTGCACTGCATCCGCCATGACTGCAGGCGGCGAAGCTCCGTGGGAGAGCCTTTCTACATAGATGAAGCATGAGGTGTCCGCCCTTGCCGCTGCGTGGCAGAGCCGCCGTGCCAGGCGGGTAGAGGCCGGCTTGCCGGCCATCTCGCCCAAGGTCTCCGACGACGAGTATGACCCCACAAGTACGACCCCACAATGGAGATGGGCTCCGACGACATCGCCCTGGCTCCCGCGCCTGTGCACGCCGGCTTCACCATGGAGCAGGCGTAGGCGCACTATAATGCCGCCATGGTGGAGGTGCGGCCTGCGCCGGTGCCTTTGTCGGCGTTCCAGCAGGCGCATGAGGAACAATGGTATAATTTGTTCCTCCAAGAGCAGCACTGGCTGGCGGAGGGCCAAATATAAAGCAAGCACGCGAGCGAGGAGGCCGTGGTGGGCACGGCCACGGAGAACCCCAACTTTGACGTGGAGCAACATGCCATCTACGATGCCGTCAACGCTCAAGTTGTCACTCGCCAGGAAGCTGCCACCACCGAGGCACAGCTCCAGGCGATCGCGGGGGAGAACAACGCCAGTTGTGTCTCCTACGCGCTGCCGACGAACTATCCAGCGGCCCGATGGGTCGACGACAGCGCGGGCGTCACCGGTTCCATCGTGGACCTCGCCCGATGGGTCGACGACAGCGCGGGCGTCACCGTTTCCATCGTGGACCTCACATCCACCAGCGACGGACAAGGCACAGACACCTCCGAGGATGAGTAGGGCACCAGAGGTGGTCTCCTGTGTTCTACTCTTCCTCGCCGGTGACCGCGGCTTCACTTCATCGGTCTTATCGCCGGTGCTTATGAAGACGGCGGATGGAGGACGACAAGGGCTTGAACGCCGGGCTCCGCCGCTATAGGATAGGTTTAGCGTCGGGTCGTTTTTTTCTAAAATCCGAAATCTAATGAAAATTTGCCGTGTTTGCATGAATGTCGTCCAGTTTGTATGAAATCCGTTATGTTTGCATCAATTTCATCCGGTTTGTCGGAAAAGTGCTTGAAATGTATGTGGGCAACGTTAAATGATGACCTCTCGCATCCATGTCCGTGAACTGGTCCCTTGTTCACGGACGGATGCGGGAGAAAATTTGTGGAGTTGCCTAACAGAAGCTTACTATACGTTGCAACCTAATTTCTTAAACACCCAACTAACAACAACACATAAGAGAGCAGACTAAGGCATAGCCTAGTGGTGGGAAGGGGCTGATGCCTTCCCACCCATCCAAGTTCAAGACATGGTACTTGGAATTTGAATTTGTTGCATCAATTATATTGTAAGGGGTTTCCTTATAGTCTTTCTATCAAAAAAACAACACATAAGAGACAAAATGGGATCGTCATGACAGCCTTCATTACAGCCTTGCACGAGGAGCATGCATGCCTGTTTGATATAGCCGGACGGCCGGCGAACATCACACGTATCCTTGCGTGGTTCCACACGCTGCCGTGTGCCCCTGACCTGGCCACTGGAGACCGGACAAACCATCCATCTCCACGGGTTTCAACGCTGCCCTGCTGACTCGACCACCCCGTTTACTTTAAGCTTCAAGATATCTTTCCTTTTGTGCCATGATGCTACTACATTTTGTATGCCGGAGGCCGATCCGGCGTGGTTCATTTGAACAATGCGCCTGTCGAGGCCGCGTCGCCCCGCGCCGACGCGCCGGATCGAAGGTCAATGGGCAATTGGGCATTGGCGGGCGAATCGGCGTCCGCGCCTCTGTTTCCGGGGATGGCCTCCGGCGTGCGCGTTGCTAAATCCTCGGGTTCCTTTTGTTACGGGGATTCAGTGCACCGTGATGTAGCCGTGCACGAACCCGTGGAAAACGAGACGAACTGTTTTTGGTGAGAGACAAAACGTCGTGGCAGCAGTATATGCATGTAGCGAAGTGCAGTGGAGTGGTTACTTCCTACTGTGCCGTGCTGTGCTGGTCGACCAAAGCATCATCATTTGGGATTTGGGAATAGGCCGTCCGTGCATGCATGGCGAGCGTTGACAGACGCATCGTGATCATGCATGCATGGAGATGGGGTCCTGGGCTAGCGCTTGTTTGTTGGCTTCCCCTGACGTGACCCTTTGCTCACCCCTCTCGCGATCGCGCGCATACCACCGTTTTGTTTGCATGGATGGAAGAGTCCCATGCACCTGTCACGGTATCACCCGGGCTCACGATGTACGACCGTGACGGATCTTATTTCTACTTTGTAGCGAAGGTGACACACTACGTGCACAATGGAACACGCACGAGCCTTTCTAGCTACTGGCTGGTGGAGTATCAAATAACAACTGCATATACTTTGGTGCAGTCAAGCCAATGAAGAGATCACTAGTAGAAAAAGGGCATGTTGTCCCGGTTCATAAGGGTCTTTTGTCCCGATTCCTGAATCGGGACTAAAGGGTCGGTACTAATGCCCTATCCCTTTAGTCCCGGTTCAATCCAGAACCGGAACAGATGGGCCTTCACGTGGCCTGTACGCGGAGCCCAGGCAGAAGGGCCTTTGGTCCCGGTTGATGGCACCAACCGGGACCAATAGACATCCACGCGTCAGCATTTCTGTGGCTGGGATTTTTGTTTTTTGTTTTGAAAGGAGGGGAGGGGGGGGGGGTGGGGGTTTTTTGGGGGTTATTTTGGGGTTTTTTTTTTTTTGTT
>NW_024120672.1:0-16042 GCF_003073215.2 Triticum urartu
TCAACATTAGTCATAAAGAACTCATATACTTGTTGCAAAAATCTACATGTTATCGAAACAAAGTATTGCGCGCATGCTCCTAGGGGGATAGATTGGTAGGAAAAGACCATCGCTCGTCCCCGACCGCCACTCATAAGGAAAGCAATCAAAGAACACCTCATGCTTCAAATTTATCACACAACATTTACCATACGTGCATGCTACGGGACTTGCAAACTTCAACACAAGTATTTCTAAATTTCATAGTTACTCAACTAGCACACCTCTAATATTACCATCTTTATATCTCAAAACAACTATCAAGTATCAAACTTCTCTTAGTTTTTAATGCACTTTCAGGTTTTTATCTTGGATGCCTATCATATTAGGACTAATTTTATAACCAAAGCAAATTACCATGTTGTCCTAAAGGACTCTCAAAATAATATAAGTGAAGCATTAGAGATCAATTATTTCTATAAAATAAAACCACCACCGTGCTCTAAAAGATATAAGCGAAGCACTAGAGCAGAATTATCCAACTCAAAAGATATAAATGAAGCACATAGAGTATTCTAATGAATTTCGATTCATGTGTGTCTCTCTAAAAAGGTGTGTATAGCAAGGATGATTGTGGTAAACTAAAAAAACAAATACTCAAATCATACAAGACGCTCCAAGCAAAACACATATCATGTGGTGAATAAATATATAGCTCCAAGTAAAGTTACCGATGGACGAAGACGAAAGAGGGGATGCCTTCCGGGGCATCCCCAAGCTTAGGATTTTGGTTGTCCTTGGATTTTACCTTGGGGTGCCTTGGGCATCCCCAAGCTTAGGATCTTTCCACTCCTTGTTCCATAATCCATCAAATCTTTACCCACTTCACAACACAAAACTTAACAGAAAATCTCGTGAGCTCCGTTAGTAAAAGAAAACAAACCACCACTTAAGGTACTTTAATCAACTCATTATTTATTTATATTGGTGTTAAACCTACTATATTCCAAATTTTCTATGGTTCATAAACTCTACTAATAGCCATAGATTCATCAAAATAAGCAAACAACACACGAAAAACAGAATCTGTCAAAAACAGAATAGTCTGTATTAATTTGCAGGTTTTGAATACTTCTGAAACCCCAAAAAATCTAAATTAAATTGCTGGACGTGATTAATTTATCTATTAATCATCTGCAAAAATAATTAACTAAATAGCACTCTCTAGTAAAAAAGGCAGCAAATCTCGTGAGCGCTAAAGTTTCTGTTTTTTACAGCAAGATCGCAAAGACTTTCCCCAAGTCTTCCCAAAGGTTCTACTAAGCACAAACACTAATTAAAATCATAAAACCATATCTAAATAGAGGCTAGATGAATTATTTATTACTAAATAGAATCAAAAAGCAATAAACAAAAATAAAATTGGGTTGCCTCCCAACAGGCGCTATCGTTTAACGCCCCTAGCCAGGCATAAAGGCAAGGATAGATCTAGGTATTGTCATCTTTGGTATGCAATCCATAAGTGGCTCTCATAATAGATTCATAAGGTAATTTAGTTTTCTTTCTAGGAAAGTGTTCCATGCCTTTCCTTAACGGAAATTGAATCTAATATTCCCTTATTTCATATCAATAATTGCACCAATCGTTCTAAGGAAAGGTCTACTAAGAATAATAGGACATGAAGGATCGCAATCTATATCAAGGACAATGAAATCTACGGGCACATAATTCCTATTTGCAACAATAAGAACATCATTAATTCTTCCCATAAGTTTCTTAATGGTAGAATCCGCAAGATGCAAGTTTAAAGAACAATCATCAAATTCACGAAACCTAGCAAATCACAAGTTTTTCTTCATAAGATTGCATTAAAGTATCAACGATATGTTTTGTAAAAGCCTTATTTTGACTATAAGCATGCGGAGAATTTAGCACGGATTGCAACAAGGAAATACAATCTATTAAAGAACAATTATCATAACTAAATTCCTTGAAATCCAAGATAGTGGGTTCATTGCTATGTAAAGTTTTGACCTCATCAATCCCACTTTTATCAATTTTTGCATCAAGATCTAAAAACTCCGAATCATTGGGACGCCTTCTAACTGAAGTTGACTCATCTCCAGTCCCATCATTATCAATATTCATATTGCAAAACAAAGATTTAATAGGAGATACATCAATCACTTTTAGATCTTCATCCTTATTATCATCGAAACTAGAAGAACACGCTTTCACAAAGCAATCTTTTTTAGCACGCATCCTAGCGGTTCTTTCTTTGCACTCATCAATGGAAATTCTCATATCTTTGAGAGACTAATTGATATCATGCTTAGGTGGAATAGATCTAAGTTTCAAAGAATCAACATCAAGAGAAATCCTATCCACGTTCCTAGCCAACTCATGAATCTTAGACAATTTTTCTTCAATCAAGGTATCGAAACTCTTTTGCGAACTAATAAATTATTTAATATTAGATTCAAAATCAGAGGGCATATTATTATAATTTCCATAAGAATTGTTGTAGGAATTACCATAATTATTAGAGGGATTACTAGGAAACGGCCTAGGATTAAAATTACGTACCTCTATACGCGTTATTACCAAAATTGTTCCTTCCAACAAAATTCATATCCATAGATTCATTATTATTCTCAATCAAAGTAGACAGAGGCATATCATTAGGATTAGAAGAAACACTCTTATTAGCAAACAATTTCATAAGTTCATCCATCTTTCCACTCAAAACATTGATTTCTTCTATAGCATGCACCTTTTTACTAGTAGATCTTTCAGTGTGCCGTTGAGAATAATTAACCATAATATTATCTAGGAGTTTAGTAGCTTATCCTAAAGTGATTTCCATAAAAGTGCCTCCCGCGGCCGAATCTAAAAGATTTCTAGAAGAAAATTTCAATCCAGCATAAAAAAATTGTATATTCATCCAAAAATTCAAACCATGTGTAGGGCAATTACGTATCATTAATTTCATATTCTCCCAAGCTTGTGCAACATGTTCATGATCAAGTTGCTTAAAATTCATAATATCGTTTCTAAGAGAGATGATCTTAGCGGGAGGAAAATAAGAGATAAAAGCATCTTTGCACTTATTCCTTGAATCGATACTATTTTTAGGCAAAGACGAAAACCAAGTTTTAGCATGATCTCTAAGCGAAAACGGGAATAGCTTCAGTTTAACAATGTCATTATCCACATCTTTCTTATTTTGCATATCACACAAATCAAAAAAGTTGTTTAGATGGGTAGCGGCATCTTCACTAGGAAGGCCGAAAAACGGATCTTTCATGACAAGATTCAGCAAAGCAGCATTAATTTCACAAGATTCAGCATCGGTAAGAGGAGCAATCAGAGTGCTAATAAAATCATTATTGTTGGTATTGGAAAAATCACACAATTTAGTATTATCTTGAGCCATCGTGACAAACAAGCAATCCAACACACAAGCAAACAAGAAGCAAGAAAAAAGAGATGGACTAGAAAAGAGAAGGCGAACGGAAAAAGAGGACGAATAAAACGGCAAGGGTGAAGTGTGGGAGAGGAAAATGAGAGGCAAATGGCAAATAATGTAATGCGAGGGATAAGAGTTTGTGATGGGTACTTGGTATGTCTTGACTTGTGCGTAGACTCCCGGCAACGGTGCCAGAAATCCTTCTTGCCACCTCTTGAGTACTGCATTGGTTTTCCCTTGAAGAGGAAAGGGTGATGCAGCAAAGTAGCGTAAGTATTTCCCTCAGTTTTTGAGAACCAAGGTATCAATCCAGTAGGAGGCCACACACAAGTCCCTCATACCTACACAAACAAATAAGAACCTCGCAACCAACGCGATAAAGGGGTTGTCAATCCCTTCACAGTCACTTACGAGAGTGAGATCTGATAGAGATGATAAGATAATATTTTTGGTATTTTTATGATATAAATTGAAAGTAGAGATTGCAAAATAAAAGGTAATAGAAATAGCTTGTTGACGGAAGATTAATATAATGGAGAATAGACCCGGGGCCATAGGTTTCACTAGTGGCTTCTCTCAAGATAGCATAGGTACTACGGTGGGTGAACAAATTACTGTCGAGCAATTGATAGAAAAGCGAATAATTATGAAAATATCTAGGCATGATCATGTATATAGGCATCACGTCCATCAAAAGTAGACCGACCCCTGTCTGCATCTACTACTATTACTCGACACATCGACCACTATCCAGCATGCATCTAGAGTATTAAGTTCATAAGAACAGAGTAACGCATTAGGTAAGATGACATGATGTAGAGGGATAAACTCAAGCAATATGATATAAACCCCATCTTTTTATCCTCGATGGCAATAATCAATACATGTCATTTCCCTTTCTGTCACTGGGATCGAGCACCGCAAGATTGAACCCAAAGCTAAGCACTTCTCCCATTGCAAGAAAGATCAATCTAGTAGGCCAAACCAAACTGATAATTCGAAGAGACTTGCAAAGATAACCAATCATACATAAAAGATTTCAGAGAAGAATCAAATATTGTTCATAGACAGACTTGATCATAAACCCACAATTCATCGGATCTTGACAAACACACCGCAAAAAGAGTTACATCGAATAGATCTCCAAGAAGATCGAGGAGAACTTTGTATTGAGATCCAAAGAGAGAAAAGAAGCCATCTAGCTAATAGCTATGGACCCGAAGGTCTGAAGTAAACTACTCACACATCATCAGAGGGGCCATGGAGTTGATCTAGAGGCCCTCCGTGATCGATGCCCCCTCCAGCTGAGCTCTGGAAAAGGCCCCAAGATGGGATCTCTTGGGTACAGAAGGTTGCGGCGATGGAAATAGGGTTTCGTGGTGCTCCTGGATGTTTTCAGGGTATATGGGTATATATATAGGAGGAAGAAGTAGGTCGGTTGAGCCATGAGGGGCCCACGAGGGGGAGGGCGCGACTAGGGGGTAGGCGTGTCCCCTGCCTCGTGGCCTCCTCAGTTGTTTCTTGACATCCACTCCAAGTCCTTGGATCACGTTTGTTCTAAAAATCACGCTCCCGAAGGTTTCATTCCGTTTGGACTCCATTTGATATTCCTTTTCTGCGAAACACTGAAATAGGCAAAAAAACAGCAATTTGCACTGGGCCTTGGGTTAATAGGTTAGTCCCAAAAATAATATAAAAGTGTATAATAAAGCCCATTAAACATCCAAAACAGATATAATAGCATGGAACAATCAAAAATTATAGATACATAGAGACGTATCAGTACTCATCATCCATCTTCCTTGTTCATTGGTGCCACTCATCCCTCTTACCACTCACCACCACACTCATCCCCTGTGAGCCATGTCGCGGAGGCCAAGCCCTCCTCGAGGACCCATTCCTCAAGAGACAAAAGAGGACCATGTCGAAAGAAAGTTTTTGAAGGTATGGCAGGGGGGCGGAGGGGGGAGACGTATCAGTACTCATCATCCATCTTCCTTGTTCATTGGTGCCACTCATCCCTCTTACCACTCACCACCACACTCATCCCCTGTGAGCCATGTCGCGGAGGCCAAGCCCTCCTCGAGGACCCATTCCTCAAGAGACAAAAGAGGACCATGTCGAAAGAAAGTTTTTGAAGGTATGGCAGGTGGCCTGAGTGGCTCGAGGCGATATGTTCCTTCAAGCCGAATCAGTCATCGGGACATAGAGCCTCCCGCCGCCCACTTCTACTTTACATGCACGACGACAATTACCTTGGCAGAAAGGAAAATCGCGCTCATGGATGGCTACAAAGTTGTGGCCCTCTCACATATCAAAGATGCACATGCTTTCATAGGTCCTGTGACCGTGGAAGTGCCAGTAGCCAAGTTTATGCTGATCCTTTATAATATTAAAAAATATAAGGCATTTTTCCATTGCACGAGATATATTCTCTTACTACATGTTTTCCAGTTTAATTTTAATCACCCCATAGTTTCAGGATTATACAGTTATTAATTTCTAGAGATGACACACTAAGAGAATGTCCATTATATATCATGTTTTTAACATTTCTAGATGATGTGAAATACATAAGTGAAGGCCACCCTATTGATCATTTTACATGCCCTTAAGTTTAAGTTTTTCCGTAAATATCTCTTAACGCCGGTGACTGATCAGTTGAGTTTCCTCGTGATCGGTTGAGTTTCCTGGTGACTGGTCATTTTACATGTTTTCTCCAAGAATATTGGGATATTGTCAAACATGATTTGATTGATATGTTTTAGGCTTGATTTGATGGCAATTTGGATATCTTTAGGCTTAGCTTTGCTATGATCACCTCAATTCCTAAAGAGAATGTGGCGAGGGTGATGAGTAAGTTTAGGCCAATTAGTTTACTAAATTGTTACTTTAAAATCTTTCAAAAGGTTCTAACTGATAGATTAGCTCTCATTATTGGGAGGCTAATCTATGAATTTCAATCTACCTTTATTAGAGGTAGATTCATTTTAGAAAATGTGGTTACTGCACATGAGATTGTGCATGCTATCCATTCTTCAGGAAGGAAAGGTTTGGTTTTTTAATTGATTATGAGAAGGCTTATGATAAGGTCAATCTAGAGTTTTTGTATGAACTTTTAGCTCTTAGAGGTTTTGGTCCTAGGTGGTTGGGTTGGATTAGAAGTTTAACACAAAATGCTCTGTTAGGAGTCAAGTTAAAGGGGGGTGATTTTTTCTTGACAGGGAAAGGTTTGAGGCAGGGTGACCCCATGTCCCCTTTACTTTTTAATTTGGTAGTGGATGACTTTTCCAAAATGTTGGTAAGAGGTTCACAAGCTGGACTGGTAAGGGGGTTGTGTCTTTAATATGTTAGTGGGGGAGTGACGTGTCTGCAATACATATGCAGATGATACATTTCCCTTCCTTGAGAATGATAGTAGAGTAGCACTTAATCTGAAATGGATCATGACTTGTTTTGAAGAAGTATCTGGCATGAGAATTAATTGCCACTAAAGTGCTTTGGTCCCCATTAATATGGATCTGCAGTACTTGATAGATAAGATTCTAGCTAGAATAGCAGGGTGGAGATGCAAGCTGCTATCCTATGTTGGAAAAATTACTTTGATTAATTCATGTTTAGGTAGCATTCCTCTATATCCGTTGTCTTTCTTTAAATTCCCCAGGTGGGCAATTAAGCTGATTAACTCTCATATGGCCAATTGCCTATGGAATGATAGTGAAGGGGCACATAAGATTCATTTAGCTAACTGGCCTTCCATCTGTATGAGGAAGCAATATGGTGGCATGGGGTTCCTGAAGCTGCAAGATATTAATCTTTACCTAATAAGGGAAGGGGTGAAAAGATATATTGCTGGGGAGGGCTCTCTATGGAGAAAGATAGTTGATAATAAATACAATACTAGGAACCCAAATATTCTTTGTTGTCATGAAGGCCACCCATCCCAATTCTGGAAAGGGGTGCAGTGGGATCTTCAGGCGGTTAAATTAGGTTATAAATGGGAAGTTGGTAATGGGAGATTAACAAGATTCTGGGGGGATATTTTTGGCATGGGAATGCTCCTCTTGCTACCCATATTTGGGATTTGTATTTCCTGGTTCAAGAGAAAAACAAGACAATAGCTGAACTCTGGGATGGGAGAGAGCTTAAGTGCACCTTTAGAAGGACCTTCTCAGATGAGTTAATGTGTCAGTGGTTAGAATTGTTGGGCATCATGGAGCTTACCACATATAGTGGAGATGAAGATTCTCTAATTTGGTAGTATGAATCTAAAGGGGTGTATTCATCTAAATCACTATATGCTATTGTTAAATTTAGAGGAGTCCAACCTATATTCCTGCCCGTGGTGTGGAAAATCAGGGTCCCTCCTAGAATACAAGGGGTTTTGCGGTTGTTCTCTCAAAATAAAATCATGACTTGTGATAACCTGAGGAAGAGGGGGTGGCTAAACCTTTAGAGTGTGTGCACCGTAAGGAAGTTAAGTATGTTCACCACCTTTTCTTTGAAAGTATCGCAGTTAGGCAAGTTTGGGCAGTGGTTCAGGATTTGCATCAGGTGTCAGTGGTTAAGTTTGAAACTTTAGGCAGGTTGTGGTTATGTGACAAGAAATATCTTCACTTGAACGTGATTATGTCTACGGTCCCGTGGGGACTGTGCAATGCCAGGAATGCGATTGTTTTTAATCGTTGTTCCTAGATATCTATGAAACACGTGTTGGGGCCGATCCCGCGGTACCTGCAAGACTGGACAAAGGTGTCCAAGGATCTACAGGGAGGGATGTTGATGCCATTCCAAAAAACGTTGGGAAAGCTCTTGAACGCACGCTGTTTGTGCTGGAACCAGATTGATCCAGTGTAAGCCGTGGTTTTGGGGCTACATCTTGGAAGAGGCGACAGGGAAAGCAGCACACGGGGGGAGGACTACGTACGTTGGAATACTAGAAGTTGCACCTGCACAAAGAGAATTCGATTCATGTGGTTTCCTCCAACTATTACTCCCCTCATTTTTAAATATAAGTCTTTTTAGAAATTTCAATATAGACTACGTACATATGCATATAGACATATTTTAGAATGTAGATTCACTCATTTTACTCTGTATGTAGTCCGTGTTAAAATCTTTAAAAAAGACTTATAGTATTTAGGAACGGCTACACGCAGGTCGTGCTCGAGGCTTGGGCTATTGCAGCTGATGAGCCGGACCCCTTCCGCAGGTTGGTGGCATGCCTCAAGAACACAGCGCGGCATCTCTAGAGCTGGAGCGCGAAGAAGATTGGGGACGTGTCTCGACAGCTCCTTGTCGCTCGTGAGCTGATTGCGCGCCTTGATGCGGCGCAGGACTTTCGGCCCCTCTCCCCAGCCAAGGCATGGCTGCGTAGGCGCCTTAAAGGGGCGTACCTGGGGCTGGCGTCGCTCGAGCGCTCGATCTCGCGCCAGTGTGTCAGACTCTCCTGGTTGCGGGACGACGACGCGGGTCAGAAGTTCTTCAGGGTGCATGCAGCGCACCGCAAGCAGAAGAACCGGATCTTCGAGTTGCAGGTCGGAGACACATCCGTCTCCGACCCGGCCGCTCTTGCTGAAGCTGCTTACCGTCACTTCTCCGGCATCCTTGGATCGGCAAAGCCGCGGCCTTTCTCCTTAGACCTCTCTGCGCTTCACGTTGGGCCATTCGACCTCTCCAGCCTCGACGCGCCTTTCTCCGAGGGCGAGATTTTGGCTGCGGCCAAAAGCTTGCCGCTCAGGAAGGCGCCTGGGCCCGATGGTTTCACCGTCGAATTCCTTCGGAGTGCGTGGGACGTGATCAAGCATGAAATTTGCGCCGTCTTTGATAAACTTTACGCACTCAACGGGCGCGGTTTCCAGAGGCTCAATGAGGCGCTCCTCACCCTCCTTCCGAAGAAGCAAGATGCGGCATCCCTCTTCGACTATCGCCCATTAGTCTCATCCATCTCATTGCGAAGCTGTTCGCGAAGGCGCTCTCTCTCTGGCTGGCACCTCATCTGGGCAAACTGATCTCTACCAATCAAAGCGCATTCAACGCTGGCCGAAGCATCCACGACAACTTCCTCCTTGTTCAACAGACAACTAGACTTCTTCATAACCTCAAGATGCCGCGGATGCTCCTCAAGCTCGACATCGCGAGGGCTTTTGACTCGGTGGCATGGCCCTTTCTGCTGGACACGCTGAGGCACCTAGGCTTTGGAAACCGATGGTGCGAATGGATCTCCATCCTGCTATCTACCGCATCGACACGTGTGCTTGTCAATGGCATCCCCGAGCCACCAATTCTTCACGCGTGCGAGTCATCACATGATACAAGGACTACCCGTGGTTGATTCATGAATTGGGGGCTGGAAGGACATACTTTCCTGACGGCTCTCTGTGTGGATCTTTGTGGCGAAGCGACAGGGCAGGTTGAGACCACCTAGGAAAGAGGTGGGCCTGGCCCTGGTCGGCGTTCGCGGTTATTTCAAGATAACACGTTTAACGAGTCTGGCCACTGGCCTATACGCACTAACCATCTACGCGGGGACAGTTATGGGCACTCGACGTCGTGGTATCAGTTGAAGCCTTCGTGACGTCAGCAACTGAGCGGCGCGCGCCGGGTTGGACTGCGTAACGCAACTTCCTTTGTAATGGAGGTTGCTACGTGCCCAGACCCCTGTGCCGTAGGATTTAGACTCGCGTGCTGACCTCTCTATTGTGCCTAGGTAGGGCTGCGACGTGTTGATCTTCCGAGGCCGGGCATGATCCAGGAAAGTGTGTCCGGCCAAATGGGATCGAGCGTGTTGGGTTGTGTGGTGCACCCCTGCGGGGAAGTTAATCTATTCGAATAGTCGTGATCTTCGGTAACAGGACGACTTGGAGTTGTACCTTGACCTTATGACAACTAGAATCGGATACTTAATAAAACACACCCTTCCAAGTGCCAGATACAACCGGTGATCGCTCTCTAACAGGGCGACGAGGAGAGGATCGCCGGGTAGGATTATGCTATGCGATGTTACTTGGAGGACTTCAGTCTACTCTCTTCTACATGTTGCAAGACGGAGGCTGCCAGAAGCGTAGTCTTCGAAAGGACTAGCTATCCCCCTCTTCCCTTTCTATACCCGTTTGCTGCGAACAGACGTTGGAGCCCAGGAGCCAGACGCCACCGTCGACGACGACTACTACTACTCGGGAGGTGCCTACTACTACGTGCAGCCCGCTGACGACGACCAGGAGTAGTTTAGGAGGATCCCAGGCGGGAGGCCTGCGCCTCTTTCGATCTGTATCCCAGTTTGTGCTAGCCTTCTTAAGGCAAACTTGTTTACTTATGTCTGTACTCAGATATTGTTGCTTCCGCTGACTCGTCTATGATCGAGCTCTTGTATTCGAGCCTTCGAGGCCCCTGGCTTGTAATATGATGCTTGTATGGCTTATTTTATTTGTAGAGTTGTGTTGTGATATCTTCCCGTGAGTCCCTGATCTTGATCGTACACGTTTGCGTGTATGATTAGTGTACGATTGAATCGGGGGCGTCACATGCGTGATGGTCGCACTTGCAAGTTCTGGACTGACCCTTGGATTGATGGCACGGCCATCCCCGAGCTTGCCCCTCTCGTGTTCTCCCTGGTCTCCAGACGGCATCGCCGTGATCGAACGGTGGCCGAGGGCCTACCTAAGCGTGCCTGGGTACGCGACATTGCCGGCGCGCTCGGCCCGGCCGCCCTGCTTCAATATGTCGACCTTTGGCGTATGCTGCAAAATGCTACCCTCTCGGCTGGGCCTGATGTGCTGCGCTGGAAGTGGACGGAGTCCGGCGTCTACTCTGCCAAATCCTGCTACCTTGCACTCTTTCATGGATCTACGACCGACACGTCCTGGAAGCTCACCTGGAAGACCTGGGCCCCCTTACGCATCAAGGTTTTCATCTGGCTTGCCTTGCAGGACCGATGTTGGACGGCCGACCGCCTTGCCCGGCGAGGTCTGCCCCACAATGACAGTTGTGTGCTGTGCGACCAGACCACCGAGGACATGCACCACTTGTTCACCTCTTGCCCCTTCTCCCGCCAAATATGGCATGAGGTCCTTTCTTGGTGCCGATCGACTGCCACGATCCCAAACCCCGACACACCGTTCGCGGATTGGTGGATCGATACTTGCACTTCATCACCCACAGCTCTGCGGAAGGGACTCAACTCCATCATCGCTCTCACCGCATGGGCCATCTTGAAGCACCGGAATGGGTGCGTGTTCAATCAGCGACAACCCTCGGTCGCAACTCTGCTACAATCCATTCGAGAAGACGCTCACCTATGGGCTAGTGCCGACGCCAACGGCTTGGCGAACTTGATTTCTGAGATATAGGCCTAGCTTTGTGTAATGAGGGATGAGCAGCCCCTCTCCTAGCTGCTCCGGCCACTTGTGCCCGTGCCGGCTTGTGTACGTGTGGCCAATGTCGGCATATCTCTCAGTACTCCCCCCCCCCTCCTATCAATGCAATGATACGCAATCTTTGCGTATTCACGAAAAAAAGTATTTAGGAACGGAGGAGGGAGTAGTTTTCCATCATTCCCCTCGACCTGCGTGCCTTGTGCTGGGAGTAGTGAATATGTGCACTTGTGGTTTCCGTTTTGTGAGCTGTTGTAATAAGGTTGTACTGGATTGCACTATAGCGGCTGTAGTTCTGGTTCCCCAACAGTTTGTGGTAGCTGCTTGGGACGTTTTTTAGTTTTTAGTTTGGAACTTGTAGAAGAACTCGTGTGTGGTTTCTTTTCTCTTAGGGCCTCTTTGATTCGTAGGATTTTGAAAACGTAGGAATAGGAAAAGTGTAGGGTTGGAGTGGCATGCCCATTTAAATCCTATAGAATTAGCAATGATTGTTTGATGCCACTGGAAAAACAAAGGAATTGTAAAAAGAGGTTGGAGTGGATGTTAAATTTCCTACGAAATATAGTACAAAAGATTTCATAGGAAAAATTCTTATGGGATCCAATCCTATGAATCAAAGGACCAATATAAGAAAAAATCCTAAGGACTTCAATCCTCCAGAAATTCTATAAAATTCCTTTGAATCAAAGAAGCCCTTAATGAAAAAAGGAACCGGGGGTTGGGCCCCTGATTATAAAAAAAATAGTTGTTATCTCTTCCCAATTTTTTTTACTCTCTCCGTCCCACAATATAATATCGTTTTTCAAGCTAACATAGCTTGAAAAACGATCTTATCTTATGGGACAGAAGGATTCAACCAGAAAACACATGAACGTAAATATCTCTTAACGCTGGTGACTGTTCGGTTGAGTTTCCTCGTGGTATTTTCCGTTGATTAATATATATAGTTTTTATTTTCCCCATAAAAAAATGTAGTTGTCACTTTCAGAGAAGGTAAACTAGGCAATCAGGACTAATTGCTGAGTAGATAGTAGGATGGATCACGGCAGTACTAGAAGTTAGACTCCACATGGCTAGCCACCTAGTAAAAAAGACCAGTGTATAAGAAGTTGGAGTTTGAGTTACTACTCCGTAGCTTAGGAAATCCACGCACGAAATTGGTTTTAAATCTATGTACGTAGCTTGGACGGCTATTAGTTTTGTTAGTTGTGGCTTGGTTAGCTCGTAGACAGACCATGTCACAATCATGCTATAACTTCAAGAAGATTCTGTCTCATACATGTAATAATAGTCATACAGCACTTGCGACCTAATGTTATGGACCAACATTTTGTGCAATCTTCTCCTAATCAGACAATGAAGCTTAGCAGCAGCGGGAGAATTAAATTAGTAACGTCAAGATCATCTGAAAAGGTGATGTTGTTGGTTACTTGTCAAAAATTTCCTACATCAACTTTAAGCAGCTCCACACGTGTCGTCCTTTAGGCTAATTAAGTCATACGCTTTTGCTTGCCAACGCTTAACAATATATGGCCTTGTATGCATCTTCAGAACAACCAAATCCAGCAACCAAAAAGGCAGATCGATCAGAGATTAGGTTGATGGATTAAACAACGTCAGAATCACCATAGTCACGTCAGAACAAGAGCTTGTGATGCAGAGCATCCCAAATGTCCCGGTCAAATGCAGCAAAAGCTTATGCCTGCCGGTTCCTCCTTGGACTCGCATGTACGTATACTACACATTGCCTGCTGCGACGCCAGTGAAAAAGGCCTTGATTTTGCATGCAGCCATGCATGGAAAGGTGACCAGCTTTGCATGTCAGTGGAAGAATCTCGTGGAAAGCGCATAGGGCGAAGAGGATATGGTTAAGGCTGCGCCATTATATTAGTCCCAATGATGATCAGGCGCTAACCAAACATGATTCTTCGGTAAGAGGTACAAGGGCAAGACGCCAAGCCGCTAGGCCGAGCCGTTCCAGCTTTTTCCCAAGGGGCAATTCCCTTTGGCATCCTGTTGCACAGCACAGGACTGGGTTAGCCTAGCTAAGGCGCTGAGAGTGTTTTATATTTGGCCAGCCAGCAAAAAGTATGATTAGGGTGCGAGAGTTGTTTTAGTGCAACTAGGGGATAACAGAGAGGGCATGCATGCATGGGGACAAGCAACTAGGGCGAGGCATTTGCACTTTTCTAGGGAAATTCTCTTTAGCTCACTGAATCCCCGCGGATGCTTCGATCCGGACGCCGCAAGGAACAAGGCGGGTGTGATGCGTACCGCATGTGGCGAGGCACTTTCCTACCTGCGGATATGCCCCAGACATGAGGAGTCCAAGGGGGCCAGGACAAATGCTAGGGATTTCTGATGAGATGATGCAGAAAGGGAGTTGCAGACGGGGGCATTGTTTACTTGCCATGTGCCCGCCAGTGGGTGCGTGTGCGCGCGCTGATTCCATTCCATGGCTCTCACTCCAGTGGCTGCACTTGGTATGTTATTCCTGTCTGTCTCTGCATCTGTGCATGGTCGTTTGGAATGGAACTTGTACTGCTTGACTGCATGGGGGCCGTTTGTTTAGGGTATGTGACACTCAAATCCATGCGTCTTGTGCATGAGCTAGCTGCGGTCGTTGTGCTCAGAGGCATGTAGACTACGGGCAGCTGTTATATTATCCTTGTCCCTAAAGGTACTAGTATATGTGTGCTGTGGCCATGCTAACACAAATGTCAGTATAACATTTAATCATGCCATTGGTGATACTTTGTCGACAAGTATATACACCGAGTATAACCAAAGTACAATGGATTTAATTCTAGAACTGAATACTGAGGGCCTGATATCGTGGTATACATATTGGTATTTGGATTAAAAATTACCCTCTGGATATATACGCTGGAGACCTATAATCGGTACCAACCTAATTTCTTCATCACGGCTAGTTAGGATTGCAGCAATTTTTGTATACATGCTTAACATTTTTTATACATATTAACGTTTTTATTCAAATATATGGTTTGATGTCTACTTTCTTTCATACACATCGTACATTTTCTTTCATACACATTATACATGCTTAACATTTTTCAAATACATATTAACATTATTTTTTCAAATAATTATGCATAAAAAAATTTATGCATGTTTACCATTTTTCAAATAAATTTTTTTCAGCACTTTTTTCAAATACTTGTTAAACGTTTTTCAAATACATTTTGAAAACAATTATTTTGAATGGTACAAAACATTTATCTAAAACTATGTGGACATATTTTTACATTATATATTTTTTAAAATGTTACAAACATATTTTTGAGATGCGTGATTTTTAAAATGTAACACACATTTTTTTCGAATGTCAGGAAACATTTTATTTAATTACAGGAACATCTCTTTTAAGTGTACAAAAATGTCAGAAATGTCACGCACATTGTTTTTGTAAGTGTCAACATTTTAAAATGTCACAAGTATTTTATTTTATGATATAAACATTTTAAAAATTATACCAGTTGTACTAAATCGGTGACAACTAATATGGATCGGAGTCTCAAAAAATAATTAACATGGATAGGAGGATGTAACAAAAAATTATACAATATTCAAAAAATCAAATTCTGGTGAATATATTTAAATAATTTAAGTACATTAAGGTTTTTTAAAAAATATATGAATTTATATTTTGCCAGAATATAAAGAAAATAAAACTCTATGTGTACCTATGTGATTATGAACCAGACTATTTAGGGCGTCCTTGAGGTAATACTAGCTTGTGTCTCCTCGTGGGCGAGACACAACCGTGCCTAACAAATTGTTCCAAGGGCATCTCCAACGCCGATCCCCAAACCGCACGCATACGTCCGGACTGCATTGTTCGGACCACGTAAGCCATCCAAGGAAGGCCTGTATCGGTCCGCGGGATGGTCCGGACGTATTTTTCCTGCAAACCGGAGACAAATGCGGGGGGAGGGGGGGCTTTCCGGGCATTCAGACCACTGTCATGTCCGCGTCTGACTGCTTGGCCCACCCAACAACCCCACTCGTCTCTCCCACGCTTTACTTTTGATGCATGTATCGCGTCTCGTGATGCGTCAATGTCGTCCCAGAGCACGCAGCAGCCGACATTGATGCCCGCGATTTGACTTGGCTGGAGGGCGACACAAACGGACGCGGCCTCTAGGGAGCCGCCGCTTCAATGCAGATGCAGCTTCCCGAAGAACCAACTCCAGGGGCC
>NW_024120673.1:0-22711 GCF_003073215.2 Triticum urartu
TCACTCAAAAATTTCAAAGGACCTAGTTAGGTTTTTGCATAAAAGTGTAATATAGGCATCACCTGACCTCTCATAATTTTTGAGGGATTTTGAAACAATTATTTAATATAGTTGTAGTGCAACATAAGCATTTCATGCATTTGAAAATGCTTCTAAAAGAATTGTTTTGTGGCAAATTTTATTATGAAAATATTCCCTACTGTTATTTTAAATACAAATGGAAGGATTTAAGAAAGCTACCAAACCTCATAATATTTTACAAAAAGTTCTATATGAAGGGAGGAATTTTGGAGAACCGAAAATAGAAAATGCTCTGAAATTAATAAATGACCTCATATAGCTCAAAATTTTATTTCTGACCAAAATTTACTTAATAAAAATATGATTAAATTTTTGGGTGTTACAAACTCAACCCCCGTTAAGAAAATCTCGTCCCTGAGATTTGTTAAGGGCGGAAGAACTGAATGCAAATCACAACAAATGATTGTAGGCAGAATGCAATTATGGCAATGCACTTATGACATACGCCCTAAAATACAATACAATGGTTGCATCACGTAAATAGTGCTAGGTACTGCAACAATGAGCGTCTATGGTTCGAAGGTAAGATCTACAGGGTCTTGTGGAAGGGTTCCCGGTGCTCGAGCACATTCTTGTTCTTCCGGGGAAAGTGAAGGAAGTAAACAAAGAACACGCCCTCCTGGAGTTGGCCAGGGTGGTCCACAAATGGCGATATGGGGATTCAAGACAGCAAGATAATGGAGGTAGTCCATTAGTTGCTGGTTTAGATGCTCCTGGGCCATCACATACTGAATGAGATTGGCCAGAGTTGGATCTCTCTCTATACGTTCACATCGAAACATGGCTTCTGTTCCAGAAGCTGCGCGGCTCGGGAAATAGTAGTATTTCCTTTCACTGGCAGCAGGTACCGTAAATCGAAGACGGGTAACTGCTTCATAAGAAGTAGCCTCAATAGCCATGCCTGAGGTTGGCATGGATCTTTTGACGAAGACAACATATGGAGGGCCTTGATTTAAATCATCTCGTGGGATGTGCACAACTGCCCAGTCTTTCGAGAAATCAGGGGTGATCCTCATTTTGAACAACTCATACTGGGTGGGTGGCTGGAACCAAGGGTATTGCGGGTCAGATCCCACAAAACCTTAATGAAACTACTAGGGCTTGCATATGGAGTTCGTAGGTAGGCTCCAGGGTGAGACATGGAGGGATGAAATGGAGAAGAGTGGTGCTCAAGTGTGGTGGTGGCTGGTGTGCTGTATGGATACAACCCCTTATTAGATGCATGGGTCAGGAAACATGTTGCGGCGCTGGTACGACTTGTGCATCGGCTCCGACATAGGGTTGTCCAAGTCAAATTCTCGGACATCACTTCCCAAAAGGAGTGTGACATATTACTGTGCATGTCGGCAGTCACGTCTAGCATTTACTCGGTCGCCGTACGCCAACCCTTTATGCTAGATCACACATAGTACCATTAAAACAATGGCACACAGGTAATTTCACAAGCTCACTATGCCATGCGATTGCTACCTTGAAAATACAAGACAACATGATCACTAAGATTTGATAACACCCTTGGTGGACTCACTCCACCTCATTGATATCTAGTCGGGCATGTCTTGTAGATGTCGAGGCTTCTCCGTGAGCTACAGTGTCGTAGTTTATCGGGGTAGGATGGGGAGCTACAGTGCTGGGATAGCGATTATGCCCCTCGTGGGGTCTCGTGGTCACAATCCCGTTGGAGTAGGTCTCCAAGAGATCACGGAGTTCCCCTGGGGAGGCGAAGGCATTGCCTGAGTAGATGGTAGGAGCAGACCTTGGGGGCTCAATTGGCCTCCCAAGCAACATTATCGAGGTTTTGGTGTGGGTTGCAGCTTCACTTCTCACCGGTGTCAGAAGAGCAAGCGTCCTGCGGGTCGCAATCAGATCATTAGTGACCTGATCGAGCAGTGCTTCTTGCGCTCTTAGGTAGCGCATGAGCTACACCAGAGCAGGATCCAACTCATGGTCTCCGTTGGCGACCTGGGTCGGGCTACCATAGCCTTCACGACTAGGGTAGTAGAAGAAAGGGCAGATGTTAACTCTCGGCGACAAGTGTCGAAGATTAACTATACCCTCTCGGGCTGCAAGTTCGATGGCTTGGGGCTCGTCGGAGGTCGTCCTCCCGGTGAACCGGTAGGGGCGTTCTGATGTGGTGCCCCTCCCGTAGATGTGCACAGTGGCCTAGAAGTGATGGATGGAATCACTTGTGTGTTCCTGGTACACAACATACTCCGGGAGTTCGTCTATGCCAAAAGCACGACGAGTGAGATTGACGAGGATGGCTGCAAAATCTCCAAGATCAGATGCGGTGGTCTCGTTGCGGACGATGGGACCAGGCATCTTGGTGGTTTGGAAATCAGACTACGAGTGAAGGTTGTGATGTGCTGAGTTGGGGGCAACGCTTCCTTTATAAGCCAGTGGAGTCTTCCATCGCACGCTTGTGGATGGGACAACTCAGGTGTCGGCCACGGGCGCACGACCTATGGGCTAGGACAATAGGTTGGGCACCGACTATCAAAAAGATGTCGGCTGACCACTGTGCAGGCTATCGGATAGGATGAGCTTGACGGTGGACAGGAAAGGATGTGGATGTGGATGGTGTGGAAACCTAGGGATAGTGACCAGGCTAAGATAGGATTAGCCAGTGCTCAGCCTCGCTCTGATACCAAGGTTGTCGGGGCCGGTTTTTCTGGACATAAACTCCCAGGAAACGACCCTTACGTCATCACCAGCCCCAGGATTACTATTGCTGGTGTACATTTCCATGATACAGAATTCCAAACCAATTACAAGAATTTGAGTACAAGACCGTAAAGGTCCAACAAAAATAACAAGGATCTCTAGTGGTGGATGACGGAAGCGACTCATGGATCTCCAATGTTGATGGGACTCCATTCCCATAGGAACAGCTGACCTGGATAACTCTGATAACCCACAAGTATAGGGGATCGCAACAGTTTTTGAGGGTAGAGTATTCAACCCAAATTTATTAATTCGACACAAGGGGAGCCAAAGAATATTCTCAAGTATTAACAGTTGAGTTGTCAATTCAACCGCACCTGAAAGACTTAATATCTGCAGCAAAGTATTTAGTAGCAAAGTAATATGGAAGTAGCGGTAACGGTGGCAAAAGTAACAGTAGTAGTTTTTGTAGTGATTGTAACGGTGGCAACAGAAAAGTAACTAAGCAAAGATCAATATGCGAAAAGCTCATAGGCAATGAATCAGTGATGGATAATTATGTCGGATGCGATTCCTCATGCAACAGTTATAATATAGGGTGACACAGAACTAGCTCCAGTTAATCAATATAATGTAGGCATGTATTCCGAATATAGTCATACGTGCTTATGGAAATAAAGAACTTGCACGACATCTTTTGTCCTACCCTCCCGTGGCAGCGGGGTCCTATTGGAAACTAAGGGATATTAAGGCCTCCTTTTAATAGAGTACTGGACCAAAGCATTAACACTTAGTGAATACATGAACTCCTCAAACTATGGTCATCACCGGGAGTGGTCCCGATTATTGTCACTTCGGGGTTACCGGATCATAACACATAGTAGGTGACTATTGACTTGCAAAATAGGATCAAGAACTCACATATATTCATGAAACCATAATAGGTTCAGATTTGAAATCATGGCACTCGGGCCCTAGTGACAAGCATTAAGCATAGCAAAGTCATAGCAACATCAATCTTAGAACATAATGGATACTAGGTATCAAACCCTAACAAAACTAACGCGATTACATGATAAATCTCATCCAACCCATCACCGTCCAGCAAGCCTACGATGGAATTAGTCACGCACGACGGTGAGCATCATGAAATTGGTGATGGAGAAAGGTTGATGATGACGATGGCGATGGATTCCCCTCTCCGGAGCCCCCGAACGGACTCCAGATCAACCTTCCCGGTGAAGATTAGGGCTTGCCGGCGGATCCGTATCGTAAAACACGATGAACCATTCTCTATGATTTTTTTCTTCCCGAACATGAATATATAGAGTTGGAGTTGACGTCGGTGGAGCCTCAGGGGGCCCACGAGGCAGGGGCGCGCCTTGCACCTGGATAGGGTGTGGACCCCTGGTGTTGATTCTTTCGCCAATATTTTTTATTAATTCCAAAAATATTCTTCGTTGATTTTCAGGTCATTCTGAGAACTTTTATTTCTTCACAAAAATAACACCATGATAATTCTACTGAAAACAACGTCAGTATGGGTTAGTTTCATTCAAATCATGCAAGTTAGAGTCCAAGACAATGTCAAAAGTGTCTTGAAAAGTAGATACGCTGGAGACGTATCAACTCCCCAAGCTTAAGCATTTGCTTGTCCTCAAGCAACTCAGTTGACAAACTGAAAGTGATAAAGAAAAAATTTACAAACTCTGTTTGATCTTGTTGTTATAAATATGTAAAGCCAACATTCAAGTTTTCAGCAAAGATTATGAACTAACCATATTTACAATAACATTTAGGTCTCATGTTTACTCATATCAATGGCATTATCAACTAGCGAGCAATAATAATAAATCTCGAGTGACAACACTTTCTCAGAACAATCATAATATAATATAACAAGATGGTATCTCGCTAGCTCTTTCTGAGACCGCAAAACATAAATGCAGAGCACCCCTGAAGATCAAGGACTGACTAAACATTGTAATTCATGGTAAAAGATATCCAATCACGGTTATACTCAATGTAAATTAATAGTAATGCATGCAAATGACAGCAGTGCTCTCCAACTGGTGTTTTTTAATAAGAGGATGATGACTCAACATAAAAGTAAATAGATAGGCCCTTCTCAACGGCTGTCGGGAAGCCCTGCCGCGACGGTGCCACCTTCCGTCTCCTGAGGCCCGACGACTCCGACTCAAACGCCAGATCGGGCGACGACCACTGAGGGGGAGCCGTTGGCCAGCTCGGCATGGCCTACGAGGTCACCGTCAAGTATATAGTAGTTTAGGGTTTCAATTTTATGGTTTTTAATCCATCGGACGAAATATCATTCGAATTTATGTACAAATTATCCTAGTTTAAATGAACTTCATCATATTTATATGAAATTCGTCGTGTTTGCACGAATTTCATCCGATTTGGAAAGGCCGTCCTGATTTCTGTTAGATGACTTATTTTCAACAGAGGGAAGGGACGAATGCACAGGTTGCCTCAAGAAGCCTCCATGATGGGCGAGCCAAGTCATGGTCGTTCCATTCTTTCTTTTTTCTAACATTATACATACGCAAATGCTCGTACATTTGGACATACACTTATCCTTATAAATGTATGCACACACGTCCTATATTTATGAGCAACTTCGAGAAACTAAGTCGGTATATTGTCTCGAGATTGATAAAGTCGCCACAGAGACCTTCATAGTCGACGTGAATGTCTCCTCCTATTAAACACACATCGTCGGAAGGTTTGAAATAATTCCAGAAAGATACGAGCACCAAAGTCAAGTTTAGAATTTGAACTTTGGTAGGGTTGGGATATCACTGTACTCCTAACCATATTGTTTGGTTTGATTTTCTTCCTTTCTTTTGTTCTATTCTACTTTTGTTTATGTTTGTAATTTTTCATACAACATGTATTCTGTCAAAATAATTTATTCAAATTTTTAAAAGTGCTCATGGCATATTTAGAAAAAGTTCATGCAATATTTAAAAATGTCTCTACCGTTCAAAACAAATTGTGACATTTAAAAAATGTTCAAACATTTACAAGATATGTTCTTGACATTCAAAAAAATCATGAAATGTAAAATTCTGTTCACGTAGATTCTTTTCTTTAATACACTATAGATGCAAACACGCATACACTCGGCCCTACGCACGCACGCACACCCTACACCTATGAACACATCCGAGAGACTGGCCTGGTATATCATTTTGAAATCGACGAAGTCGTCACAAACGCATTCGTAGTCGACTGCAACGCCTCCTCCCACTGAATGCACATTGATGGAAGGACTAAAATAAATCCAGGAAAATACGAGCATTGATGACAAGTCTACGACTTGGCCTTGATGGGCCGGGGATACCATTGTCCTCCTAACCATCTAAACATATGTTAGTTCGCCCGTTCATGTAGATTGTAATAAGCGTTCTTATCACTCAAAAATACTATACAATGCAAAATGTTTTGAATAATTTTACAAATGTTGGGTGCAATTCAAAAATAAGTTCATGACATTTTAAAAAAAATCACTTGTTTCTAAAATACGCCGTGACATTTTTAAAAAGTCTTTGTACAATGTAAAACCAACATTTGCATGATTGAAAGCAATAATTCATACTACTAAAAGATGCCCTTGACATTTAATAAAATATTCATGCATTTCAAAACTATTCTGAAACATTTTGAAAAAAGTTTATACAACATAAAAATATGTTTAGATTATTTTAAAAAATGTTTCGTTTCATTCATAAAAATATTCTGGACATTTAAAAAATATGTTCTAACACCCAGAAATGTTTGCATGTAAAAAAACCTTCATGTCATTTATGAAAATTCTGCAATATGTGTTAAAAAGTTTTGCAGCTTGTATTTAAAAAATATTCAGTGTCTACTTCGTAAAATTGTTCAACGTATATTTAAAATACATTCAATATGTACCTGAAAATGTATTTGAGAAATGAAGAAAAACGGGAAAATGGAAAACCCGGAGGAAAAATCAGATACAAACAGATACAAAAAAACACAAAGAAAAAGGAAACCAGAACCGTGTGAAACCTTTAAAGTCATTCTGAATCAGTCTACAAAAGTTCCCCAAAATCGCTCCCAGGAAAACCACATGAAGGCTTGTGTGCCGGTCTGCTAGCAGGAGCACAAGAGGATGCGAGACATGCTACCATCTCACGATAGGGGAGACATAGCTCCCGTGCTCACGGGGGATGTCTATTTGACGTTGTGGTGTGATGCCGGGACGCCCTTTGTGTAAACACTGTCGCGAATAGCACCTGCAAAAAAAGGACACGTGTTTTCGAGCGTCTTTTGTTTTCAGTCGGTTTAAAGAAATCATGGGGAATTTTTGTTAAAATGGTGATCATTTTCTGAAAAATTTGAGAACATTATTTGAAAAAGGGAAAATTTTGCAAAAAAATTTGTGAATAATTTATGAAAACATGTGAACGTTTTTTAATGCAAATATTCTTTTTAAACAGATGAATTACTTTTGAAAATTTTCAACTTTTAGACCCAATTTTTTAAAAGTATGAATATTCTTTAAAAAATAAACATTAAAAAAACCTCTGAACCATTGTTGAAATTTTTGATTTAGAAAAAAAGAAACGCAGGAAAATCCTGAAACTCGAAATGAAAATGAAAAGCCGGACCATGGCCATTTAGAATGTCCAACAATCTGTAAAAGACGGGTAAGGACATTGTAGAAGAAGGTACCCAAAACCAGGATTTCTTATACTTACTCCCTCCGTTCCCAAAAAGTAAGGGGCATTTGACTTTGTACTGTATTTAATGCACAACTTTGAGCATAAATATATCAAAATGCATGCATTGAACATGTATAAATGATACTGCCTCCGCCTTCGAATACAAGGCCACTTTGTGTTTTTTTTGTCAATTTTTGGCTTATAATTTTTTCAATAAAATATGAGTTATATGTCATAAAAATATATATCATGGGAAATTTTCTTCGAAATGTGTATCCAATGGCATATTTTTTGTGGCATATAACTCCCACTTTGTTGGTAAAATTAATGGTCAAAGTTTGACCTAAAAATATGGTGGGGCCTTGTATTCAAAGACGGAGGGAATATCATCTTATTAGTCTTCAAAAATAATTATATGCCATGTTTCATTATTCAGATCATATAGATATAAAAATAATTGTCAAATCTATACGATGAAGACGAAAGCTGTGTATTATATTTTGGGAAGGAAGAATAGTTACTAGCTAAATGGGCCAACTCAGATTAAGCAGCAAACATAATTTGCTGCCAACAAGAAACCCTATTCTAGGCACGACCTCCTATTCCCCGCGTATGGCAACAGGTGCGTAGCTAAGGCGCGAACAATGAACCAGCCCATTTAGGGCGGGACGCCCTTGTTTTTCTTTTTCTTTTTTTGTTTTTCGTATTTTCATTTTATTGTTGATGTTTATTTTTTGTTTAATTTCTAAAAACAATAAAATTAAAAAAAAAATTCTGAACCAATTTTTCACGAATTTCAATAAGGCTATTCCATTTTCAAAAGTTTTCATGAATTTGAAAAATTGTTGTCTGATTTCAGGAAATGTTCCAAATTTCAACAATTTAATTAATTTAAAAAATAATTGTGGAATTCCAAAAATGTTCATGAATTTCAAAAAATTCTAATTTTCAAAAAATATCCCGAGTTTCAAAATTTATCCCAATTGTACTTTTATTGGATCTTAAAACATGTTAATTTAAGAAAATGTGCACAAATTTGAAAAAATGTTCATGAGTCTGGAAAAACCTTCCAAAATTCAAATAATGTTGATAAAATTGAAGAAATGTTCTAACTTGCAAAATATCTTCACAAACTTTTGAACGTTCAAGAATTTGAAAAAAAAATTCATATATTTTCAAGAAATTTATTCCCAAATTTACCCTTTTTCCCAAATTTGAAAATGTATTCATATTTGAGAACCTAACAAATTTGAAAAAAATTCATGATTTTCATAAAAGTTCTTGTAGGTTTTAACGAAACCTTGCTTATTTAAGAAAGAAATTATTTAGAACCTTAATAATAGAAGGAAAAACAATAAATAATAAAAAAGGAAGAGAACCAACAGAATAAAATTGAACGCCTGGTTAAAGGAACTTTCCCAAAACCGGCGGAGAAATACATGGCAAACCGATGAAGAAAAAATAGCTTAAATTGGCTTGCCCATGTGCCGTGGTATGTGCGCCGGGTATGCATTATGTATAAAGGCTATATCTCGCATCCGTCTCGCTTGAAGCCTCTACAGCAACGGGGTGGCCCAATCGCGAACACTTCAAGAAAATGAGTGAAGAAAAACGGAGAACATAGAGAATCCCTACTCCCTTCCATAGTTGGCAGAGGTTCAAGCCACCAAGCTCACATCAGGTTCCTGATAAACTAGTAGACGACGACATACTTGAGGCGAAACGAGCCGGTTTCAACTGGGTTTTTCTGGTTCCACAATTTTACAGTTTATTCCTTAATTTTTATTCGCTTTTCTCCAGGTTTTTTCTTATTTTTCATTTTCTTAGTTTTTGGTTTAGTTTTTCCCTGATTTTTTTGTTTTTTCTTTTCATTATTCATTTGGTTTTCTTTGTTTCTTTAATTATTTTATCGTTATTCTATTATTAATCACTATCTTTCATTTTTTGGTTTTCCTTTCTTTCTTAGTTTTGAACATTTTTCTTATTATTCCTGGTTTCTTTATCGATTTTCACTGTTTTCCCATTCTTTTTGCATCTTTTCTTTGAATTTATTTTTCTTTTTTCTTTGGTTTGTTTTGTTTCTTTTGATTTCATTCTACTTTTTGTATATGTCAAGAACATTTTTCTAGTACACATTTCAAAAATTTCCAATACAAATTTAAAATTTTCTTAACACAATGGTCAACAATTTTCATACACATTTTAAACATTTTTCCAAATGATTGATTAGTGTTTTTCAAATAAAAATGTATGATTTTTAATATATTCACAATATTTCATGGCTACACATGTTTCAAACGCCTTATTAACATTTTTCAAATACAAGATTAACATTATTTGAATACATGGTTAATATTTTTCATACACACACTTAAATTTATTAAAATAACTGATTAATATTTTCCAAATATAAGATCAATATTTTTTTACACATGGTCAACATTTTTCTATAAACACTTAACATTTTTTAACATATGGTCAACATTTTTCTATAAACATTTACCAATTTTCACATGCTTGTTAAACATTTACCAGTTTTCACATTTAAAAATTTATCACATGCTTGATTAACATATTTTTTATATACAAGATAAAAAATTTAAAGACATGTTCAACATTTTTTCTATATACATTTATTTTTCTAATGTTTGATTAACTTTTTTCACATACTTGCTCAACATTTTTGAAATGCTTGATTAAGATTATTTTGATTTATGAGATTAATATTTTTCAATAAATGGCCAAAAAAATCTATGCACATTTATCATTTTCAGATGTTTCATTAACATTCTTGACATAGTTTCTTAACATTTTTCAAATGCTTGACTAACGTTTTATTCAAATATAAGATTAAGATTTTTGAGTACATGGTTAATATTTTTTCTATAAATTTTTAATATTTTAAAATGCTGGATTAATATTTTTTGAAATGAAATATTAATTTCCTAATACATGAATAACATTTTTATATACACATTTAACTGTTTTCAAATTCTAACATTTTTCACAGACCTGTTCTACATTTTTTCCGAATGCTTGATTAATTCTTGAACATACTTGTTCAACATTTTTCAAATGATTGATTAAGATTATTTTGATTTATGAGATCTATATTTTTCAATAAATGTGCAAAAAAAAAATCTATACACATTTATCATTTTCAGATGTTTCATTAACATTCTTGACATAGTTTCTTAACATTTTTCAAATGCTTGACTAACCTTTTATTCAAATATAAGATTAAGATTTTTGAATACATGGTTAATATTTTTTCTATAAATTTTAACATTTTCAAATGCTGGATTAATATTTTTGAAATGAAATATTAATTTCTTAATACATGATTAACATTTTTTAATACACATTTAACTGTTTTCAAATTCTTGATTAACATTTTTCACATACCTGTTCTACATTTTTTCCGAATGCTTGTTTAATTCTTGAAAATACAAGATCAATTTTTTTTTCATGCACATGATACTTTTTCGTATACATTTTCTGTATACGTGATAAACATTTTCTTTATGCACACTTAACATTTTTCAAATGATTGGTTCTCTTTTTCAATAGGCTGCCTCGCTGTAAGCTAGGTATGCGTTACGTGTCTATGTATGCCAGATCCTATTCGGCGCCTTTAGCGCCGGATATAGGTGTTTCCACAAACGGGCGAACACCCCCCTCCCTGCATTCGCGACAAACGGGCCGGCCCATCTTCCTTTTCCGGAATGATAAAAAGGCGCAGGTTCAATCGAGAGACTAGGATCGAACTCGCGATCTCATCCCTCCGTAGATACATCAATAACCACTCGGCCACCTGCTCGTTGGTGTATATGTACTTCCGTTCATTTATTTCTACATATAGGAAATGCCTTATGTGTTTTTTATGCTTTGTTTTTTTCCTTTTTATTTGTTTGTTACCCTGTTTTCTTTCCTATTTTTTCTTTAAATGAGTGAACTCGTTTCGAATGATGAACTTTTTTTCCAAAACTGATGAATGTTTTTCAAATTCTATGACCTATTTCCAAATTCGAAGAACTTTTTTTAAATTCGATGAACTTTTTTGAAAATCCGATGAACTTTTCTTCAAATTCAATGAACTTTTTTCAAATTCGATAAACTCTTTCCAAATTCGATGACCTTTTCAAATTCAATGAACTTTTTCAATTTTGATGATTTTTTTTTTCAAATTCGATGACTTTTATTCAAATTTGATGAACTTTTTAAATAAAATCGATGAACTTTTTTATCAGATTTAGTGAACCTTTTCTAATTATGATTAACTTTTCTCGAATTCAGTGATCTTTTCTTATATTCGATGAACTTTTCTCAAATTCGATGTACTTTTTTTTCAGATTCGAGAATTTTCATTCGTTTTTTTAGTTTTCCTTTGATTTTTTTAGAAAAGTGCACGTATTCAGCAAAAAGGTGAATGAAACCGTTACAAAAAAAGGAAAAAAAAGAAAAAAAATGTTTTGTAAAGGTTGCCACGCCGGGTGCTTTCCGAGCTGGGGAAAGAATGAAAGAAATAAACGAAGATTGTGAGCATAGGTAGTTGGATGGTGTAGTGGTTGTGCATCCATATTTGAAGGTGAGGTCCCGAGTTCGGATCTGGCTCGCGGCACATCTTTTTGTAGTTTTTATTGAGCAAAGGTTTTCTGGGCCAGCCCACTAGAGGTCTCCTTCAGGCGCCAGGGAGCTGTTCGGGCGCTTAAGGCGCCGATCAAGAGGTCTCTCTGTATCTACCAAGAGGTGCTATTATTGGATGCCCGCATGCGTCCAATAGGCGAGCTTTCGCTTTAGCAGGCACACATTCGTAGGCGTTGAACAAATGGACAAATGTAAAAAAACACTCATGGGAGTCGAGCTCCCACTTCTAGATGGGTAGCTGCTTTGCTAGGTAGTAGACATAGCGATTGGGCTTGCTGAAGCGCAACACTAACTTTAAGTACGAAGTACAACAGAGGTTCCCTTTTATTACAATTTCTCAACATTTCTTGAAAGAATATAAATATTTTTTTAGAATTGCAAATAATTCTTGAAATTGTGAACAAATGTTGAATTCTCTTAAAATTTTAAAATGTGAACAATTTTTGAAAAGGAGTACAAAATTTAAAAATCATCAACAAACTTTTGAAGTTCCGAACATTTATTGATATTTTCTACCTATGATGAACAATGTTTAAATAAATATTGAACGATTTTTTAAAATACGCACTGAACATTTTTGTTATATATGCTCTACAATAGCTAAATACACACTGAACATTTTTGTGATATTCACTGAAAAATATTTAAATACACATTGAACGTTTTGTGATATACTCTGAACAAATATAAAATACACAATGAATATTGTTTCTAATCATGTTGAATATTTTCTTATTATAGGGCAAACATTTCTTTAAATATGCGATGCCCATTTTTTTGTATAAACAAGCGATGAACTTTGTATAATACACTAAAAAGAAAAAAAGAAAAAGAAAATAATAAAAACAGACAAAATTAAAATAAAATAAAAGAGAAGAAATAGAAGAGCTAATGTAGGCCGACCCAAACTGGGCCGCCGGAGGCCGAGGCTCAGCGAAGTCATGTCGTTTTGACGCTCGAAAGCATCAAATAGGATTTGAGCCAGCCCACGCGGGGAATAGGATTCCCCATTATTCTAGGAAATCCCTATTCGCCGCTCGCTGCGGCAAAATGCCGGCCTACCGCACAGGGCAGCGCAGCGAGCGACAAACCTGGGCCGGCCCACTTATACATATTGCGTCCAACCGGTTTTGGGAACCTTCTAGAAGGTTCCCTGAACCGGGTTTTTTTCCTGTATCATTTTTATGGTCCTTTTTCGGCTTTCTATTGTTTTCCCATTTCTATTTTTTCGTTTCTGTTTTTTTTTACTTTTTTGTTTCTTGTTTCATTTTCTTTTCAAGTTAATTTTTCTTTCTCAGAACTTGTTCGCAATTTTACAAAATGTTTACGATTTTACTTTTACTTCTTTTCCTTTTCTTCTCTTTTTTTCAAAAAAAATAATTTTCTTCGTGTTCCCAAAAAATGTTCAGTTTTTGAAAAAATGTTCTCAAAATTCAAATTTTGTTTTCGTTACACAAAAAAGTACAAAACTTTCGAAATTCAGAAAATGTACCAGATTTCAATTTTTTGTTCACATATTAAAAAATGTTCGCATTTCCAAATTTGTTCGGGATTTTTCAAAATTGTTCTCCGTTTTAAAATATGTTCTCGAAATTCAAAAAATGTTCGTACTTTAAAAAATTGTTCGCGCTTTCAAATTTTTTCAGGATTTTTCAAAAATGTTCTCTGTTTCAAAATTTGTTCTCAAAACTCAAAAAATGTTTGGGAATTGAAGAAAATGTTCCAGCTTTCCTAATTTATTCACAAATTCAATAATAGTTCATGGTTTTTAATTTTGTTCACAAATTCAAAAAATGTTCTGGAAGTTTTAAAAAGTAAACATTTTTTATTTTTTGTTCACAAATTCAAGAAATGTTCCCCGTTTTCAAATTTGTTCACATCATCAAAATGTTCCTGTTTTACAAATTTTGTAGGAAAATTCGAAAAAAGTTTTTATTTTGAAGAAAGTATTCATAATTTCGAAAAATTGACTGTAGTTTTTAGGATATTTTGCGAATTAATGTTTAACATTAGTCTCTCTGGTATACGTCTTTAATTGTCCAGCTGCTAATTGAAGATGAGGTGGTCTTCGATGCGGTGGTTTGCACGGCAGGCCAATTGGTGCGAAGTCGCGTGTTCGAGTTACAGCGCTAGCGCGATCTTCTTTTTTGCGATTTTTTCATCTCGAGAACGGGCCGTCGCGTGCCGCTGTAAATGGGCCGGCCCACGCTAGCCGCTCCTGTGCGAAGCGCCGGCACTTTGCCGCAGCGAGCGGCCTATAGGAGCTCCCATTATTCTAGGCACCACATGATTGCTACCGTGGGCTGGCCAAGCTGATTCCTGTCTATCGGAATAAAATAGTAGGAATAGTAGTAAAACCGGCTCAGGAACTGCAGTTCCTGCCTTTAAGAAGTCATTTTCAAAAAATACAAATTATTTAAAGTATATATGTGAAATTTAAAAATGGTCATAAATTTCAAAAAAGTCTACATATTTTTAAGATTTTTATGATTTTTTTAAATGTCCATGCATTTGTTTTATAAAATTATGAATTAAATTGTTCATTAATATTAAAAATGACCTTTTCTTTTGAATGTTAATGACCTTTAACTTGTTCATTATTAAAAAAAGCATGAGCTTTTAAAATTTACGAATTTTAAAATTATTCTTGAATTAGAAAGATATTTGTGTATTTGAAAAAGAGTTATGAAGAAGAAAAAAATGGAAATAAAGAAAAGGTAGAAATCCAATGCTAGAGAAATAAACAGAAAAGATAAACCAAAATAAAAACCGACAGAGCAGCTACCCTATTGGTTGGCCCATCAGATACTCACTTGTGTGTTTTGGATCATATCCTTTTACAATGAGCGGATTGTAGGGTATTCACATGGACACGTCATCTTGGTTTGCAACTTGCATATGACTTATAAGGGATTTCACTAAGCTGATGTAGGAAGAGTGTTGACGTTCCTACGGTGTCTGCCACGAAGTAATTGAACTCCCCCCAGTATCATGTACTCCCTCCGTTCCTAAATACTTGTCTTTCTAGACATTTCAACAAGTGACTACATACGGAGCAAAATGAGTAAATCTACACTCTAAAATATGTCTACATACATCCGTATGTAGTAGTCATTTGAAATGTCTAGAAAGACAAATATTTAGGAACAGAGGGAGTATTATACAAGACAATAATTATTTAGTGTTTACAGTTGAACCTCAAAACTCAATGGCACCCTACATATTGGAATGGAGAGAGTGTCTTTAATATTTAAAGAAATACTAAAAACTGAATACAAGGGTACCAAATAGACTCTATGGAGTGCTGATACCAATTCGAGGATATACATTGAAATATTTATAGACAAATAAATTCATATGGTATGCGGAAATTGGCTATGGCTCCTAGATTCATATGCACCCATTGTCTAAATACACATTTTGAGAAGTTAAAAAATTCCGAACGAAAATCCCGCGGGTATATCCGTGCACAAAGTTTTCGGTGAAAAACGACGTTTGTTGTGGCTTGTGTAAAAAAAGATCTTTTTTTACACAAGCCACAAAAAACATCGTTTTTCACCGGAAACTTCTTTTTTTACACAAGCCACAAAAAACGTCGTTTTTCACCGAAAACTTTGTGCACGGACATAGAATGTTCGGATATACCCACGGGATTTTTGTTCGGAATTTTTCAACTTTTCAGAATGTGTATTTAGACAATGGGTGCCAAATATTTCCAACTATGCAAGTTCTCATTAAGCTAAGTTAGTTAGTTAGGCCAAACATTTATGTATATGCAAGTTGAGATACAAAAAGTACCAAATAAACACTAAACTGAAGTTAGTTGGGCTACGTGCTTTTATACATGCAACCTCTCATTAAACTTTTGAATCTAGAGAATCACGATTTTCAAAGGTAATTATAATCCAAGAATAGATTGTGTTTGGAATTTACTTTGTATTTTTCTCGCATTGTATACAACGTTATTCATATTTGTTTTTGTTCAAAAATATTCTTAGTTTGTCCCCCTTATGTAAATGTTTATAAAACAACTACGATAAAATCTATATCTGACCGATTACTATGGTTTCTCTCGTGGAATTGTCACATCAGATGTCCTAGTGTGAGGACTATTCGTGGAGCCATCGCACTAGGTTAGCTTAAAGGGGTTAAACGAGACAAAAGACACAGTAGCTTATACTAGTTCGGCCCCTTGCGGTGAAGGTAAAGGCCTACTCCAGTTGAGGTGGTATTGCTTAAGTCTCGATTACCAGGGAGCGAATACGTTGGACCTAGCTTTCGATCTGTTCTCTCTCTCTCCTAAACCGGCGCTGGGTCGTCCCTTTATATACACAGGTTGACGCCCACCGGCTTTACAGAGTCCCGGCCGGTTCATATAACGTGTCTGGCTCGGTGACCAAATACACATGCCTTACAATACAAGTCATACCTATATGGCGGTTTATACTAATGGGCTTTAAGCCGCCTCTGGGCCTTGGGCCTTTTAACGAGTCTTCATAGTGAACCGCCATCTTCAGCGCCTCCATGGGCTTTGTCTTGGTATACCGCCGTGGCTTAACCCGGCCCCTCCTGGGCGGGTTAACCCAATAGTTATATCCCCAACATTAGGCCCCAGGTTGATTTGAACTTGTTCATGTCAATCTTCAACACTTAGGAAAAAATCCTTCTTTATTTGTTCTTCACAAGATATTGTAACCCGCCATGACGTCATCCCCTGAAATTACGGAAACCCGCCATGACATCATCCGCCATTAATTTCGTACGAGACGCAACATATCTTATCGGATCTTCATCTTTAATTAACCACCCGAAAATTGAAGCGTCAACACGGCTGGATAATCATCTTTTGGCCTCCTCGTTTTTTGCGCCTGCCTACTGACCCTTTCCTTATAAATAGGCCCTGACAGCCCATCCATTCTCCTCCTTCCTTCTCGTCTTCCTCCTCTCTTCGCAACGTTCCAACGCGCCCGAGCTCCGCCGCCGTCGACCTTCTTCCACTGCTTCAACTCCGGTCGCCGCATCACCCTGAACGAACCAGAACCTCGCGACGCCTCTCCGCTGTTCATCAGCACCAGTAAGCCTTCATTTTTCCTCTTAATGGATCTGCCTTAGGGTTTCTCTATTCATCGGTGTTCATCACCGTTCATCCTTCTTTCTTAGATTGCATAGTTTTGATATGAAAACGACACAAATCTTGTGCGGTAGCAGGTTTAGCACTCGTTTTTTAATATCAGAACATATCCTCATCGCAACAGATCTCATCTGGGCATCCCCACTTTTCTACTGCCGCCACCTTAGGTTTAGATTTTATTTCATTTCTCTGAACTGCTGTAGATCCAATCTTATATTTCCAAGTTGTAAAACCTGTTTTTCCCAACACTTAGTAAAAGAAGCTCTTGTTAGACCTTGAATATCAGTGCTTGTCATGGCGGCTTACATCACCGGCTTATAATTACCCATATATCATTAGGCCCCATTTAAGCCACCATTCAAAGTACATGCTGTAGTAGTTTATCTCCGACTTTAATGGATCAACCTAACATGGCAAAATAATTCTTTCCTTTAAGCGTTTCCCTTCACAATGCCGCCAAAGACAGTCACTTCATGCAACTGGGTTAAGTCCATTGTCACCAAAGATACTCTGAAAGATTTTGTCAAAATCGGGTACTTGCCAGCAAAGAATGTTATGCCTTATTGTGCCCCCAATCCAGACGAAGAAAGACCTCAACCGAAAGATGGCGAGGTCATTGTATTCACTGATCACATGAACCCGGGCTTCCCACCACCCGGCTCTAAGTTTTTCTGAGATGTTCTGCACTTCTTTCAACTCCATCCGCAAGACATTGGACCCAATTCCGTGTCAAACATTTGCAACTTTCAAGTCTTCTGCGAAGTATACCTTCAAGAGGAGTCCAGTGTTGAACTTTTCAGAGAATATTTTTACTTGAACCGCCAAAACGAATTCACAAACAGACCCAGTTTGGAGCTCGGCGCAATCTCAATTCAACAAAGAAGAGATGCTATCTTCCCCTATGCTTGCTTACCGAGTCATCCCAAGGATTGGAACCAGACATGGTTTTATTGCAAAGGTACCTCTCCGGCTGACAAGAATCCATTGCCGGGTTATCGTGTCAAGCGTCTGGACCTGAAACACTTTCTTCCTGAGAATCTTACCGCTGTCGAACATGCAAATCTTGCCCCTATCACCGCAAAGGTCAGAGCTCTGCTGGGAAACAGTTTAACTAGCATTGACTTGGTTCGGTGCTCGGTCTCTTGGCGAATCATACCCTTGAGCCGTCGGCCTGGCTTAATGTGTACTTACACTGGTGGCATAAAGGATCCGCTGCGCCACAGCTCTGTATGCCTAACTGATGAGGCAATCAGTGAAATGACCAAGTCTCTTCTGAGTGAAGATCCGGAAGATTGTAGCAAAGTGGGTCTAAACCCTTTCTCCAAACTTAACCCGCCACCAGATGCGAGTCTCCAATTTTCTTACCTTTACCTCCTCATTAAAACCTTTTATTAACTCAACTTTGATGTCTCTTCACAGCATGATTCTGATTTATGGAAGAAGAAGCACGACCATGAAGCTGCCAAGAAAGCCGCCAAGAAAAATACTAAGAAAAATAAGAAGAAACCAAGCGCCTCCAGCATGTTTGAACTGGATGACAACTCTGAGTCGGAGGTAGCCCTTGACTCCCTTGGCTCCTTTTTCAATCACCTTATTGACACTGATTATGCTCAGGATGACATGGGGGCCAGCCAAGCAGTTGAAGAAGAGGTAACTATTATTTCGTCTGACTCGGGGCCTTTGCCAAGACAGAAAATTCGACGGGTAATCCGGAAGTAAGCTTTTCGCACCCCTTAGCTCATTTGGATCCTCACTTTCTTTTGAAGCAATAGCAGCACGAGAGCCGGCAACAAACTCGGACCAGCGGCAATGAAGAGTTATCATCCGGTTTACCAAATACTCCAGCCCAGCGAAAATGGCAGAACGAGGTCTTTCCAAACCTAACTTTTTTATCCCCTGGCGGGTCTCATTCGTCAGTCACTTACTTCTTTCAATTCAACCTTATCAGGAGGTTTCTCGCTCTTCCTCTGGCGACTCATCTCAAACCCAGCTACCGGATTTCAAGACTGCCCCTGGGTAACATCTCTTTTGTTTTCTATCTCCTTATACTCTTATACTTATGCTGATCTCTCATGAATCGTGCAGTGGAAAATCCAAGCCTAACAAGAGGGCAAAGGTGGACAAGCCGGCTGAAGACCCCAAAGCTCCTGAGCCGGAACAACAAATTCCAGCATTTGACACCTCCATTGTACCACTCGACGAGCCTGTCCTTGATGACCCACCAGAAATTCCTGACCACTCCAGCGACCAGACAAGACTCAATCCTTTGAACCCTGAATCGTCAAGCCCACTTAAACCGTCAGAGACTCATACTGACGATGTTACAACCACTAGCATCGGCTTTACAGAGCCGGGAAATCCAACTGTCTTGGCTCAACACTCCACTAAGCAGGAATTCCTTGAAAAGCGGAAAGTGAGATTTGACGTTGCTCACTATTCTCACTTGAGCAGCAGTGAAGTACTCTCTAGCTACCTCAACCAAGTACATACTAGCCGAGATCTTAAAATTGATATGGTGAAGCAAATGCATCAAAAATATGAGGTATGAACTCCGACTTAAGTATAGTATGCATATCCTGTCAGCCCCCAAGTCTACTGTGTATAATAGAATTGAATATGCTGTAGACTTTAGAATGGCAATAAGTATAACGCATCTTTGAGAAAAAAGCCATCTTTCACTTAGACCGGATTTGAATGATCAACATTGCATCTGTAGCCCCCAAGGGCCGGTTTAATCAGTATGAATAAACCGGTACTTATCAGTGTTTTTAGATCAGAACTATACTCACATAGCCCCCATGAGCTGGCTGTGGTTGTCCATGGCACTGGCGGGTCATCATAAAGTAGTAATGAAATATGAACAAATATGCATTAGCCCCCAAGTGCTAAGTACTGTTGCTTGCAAAGTGCTTGGGACTTAATCATATAAACCATTGTAAGAAGAATTCTTCAGTATGCATTAGCCCCCAAGTGCCAAATGTTGTTGCTTGCAAAAGGCTTGGGACTTATATTCCTGTAATCCGGATATAAATGTGTTTGTAATTCTGTGTTTGTACAGGAGGCCACCGCACTTCAATCACAATTGGTTGATGCAAAGACCCGACTGGAGATTCAAGAGTCTGAGACCCAGAAAGCCGATTTAAAATTCAAGTTTAGTCTGGAAGAAAGGGAGAAGCTGAAGATCGGCTTTCATGCTGAAAGAAATTCCTGGGCCAAAGAGAAAACTGCTCTAACACAGCGCGCCGAAAAGGCTGAAGCTGATATGGAAAAGGTGACCTCTGAACTTACCGGTTTAAAATGCCGGGTGTCTCAGATGGTTTCTGCTATCTTTGGTAAGTCTCCGTATGAACATTGAAGTTGAATCTCTTACATGACTCTATGAACCACCACTGATTACTTCCATGATTGTTATATAGGCCCGAGGAGCAGTAATCTGAATCAAGACGTGCTGGTGAAGCTTAAAACCGTATATACGCTGGTTGAACAACTATATACCGGAACTCAGCGCACATTAGCCACAATTTCTCCAACGAATCAAGGACCCAACCTGCTAAGTGATGTGTTAAAAAAATTGTCAATTCTGCCTGCGAGGATTCAAGAAATAAAACGGTCATGTGCGAGGGTCGGCACTGTGACGGCCTTGAGCCGTGCCAAGGCATGGGTACCCGAGCTAGACCCGGCCGAGGTAGCTACCGGGTATCCAAGCCTTAAAGAAGATGGCACTCCTTTTGATCAGCAAGACTTTGCCGCCTGCGTGAAAGAAATTCGTCCTCATGCGACAGTAATTGCTGATGAGACCAATCTCTCAAAATATCAGCCGGCTTATGATGCAGAGAACCAGAAGATGGGCACGCCAGCTTATAAAGTGATGGATCTGATTCCTCCAATTCGTAAGCATACTTTCGCCCCGGAAGTTGACCCGTCAAATCTTATTGATGATGAAGCTGAATTCCATGCCTTACGTGGCATTGATTGGTCAACACCAAACTTCCAGATGGCGGAGGAGGACGAAGAACCAGAGAAGGATGACCCGGAAGGCTCAAATCGGCAAGGCCAGGATGAATGATTCGCTAGGCGTTTTATATAGTTTATCCTTTGAAAACACTTGATGTTGTCTGGCTCACGGAGTCGTGTAATAGGCCAGTAAACTTTGATGTATCGTGCCATCGTGCACGTTCTTTGTTTTGTGCTACATCGTTTGATCCGCCAGTTAATGAGCGTATATGCTTATGATAACCACAATTTATGCTGAAGAAGCTTTATCATTATCCTGCACACAAGTAAATCACAAGTGCGTTGGCGGTTTACCACGGGGCGGGTCATGATATCATATCTAAACCACTGGCAACTAAAATAAGTCATAACCATGGCCGGTTTAACCATGAATATATATATATATATATGAAATATCATACCTGTGATATGTGATTGAACACTGCCGGCTTATCATACCAAAGTGGTTAGAATGATAACCCAAACGGAGAAGATAATACTCTCAAGTATTTGATGTCATCATATGCTGCTAGTTCACCAGAGACCTATGTTCGAGTTGTGCTATGCAACAAACTCTCTTTGGTCTCTGTAATCCGGTAATTAACTCGCCAAATATGCCAGAACTATGCTCATATGAAGCGATGATACTGGCTTGATAGCAGAAATCCGAAGGTAATCAGAGCTGTGCTCTTATGAAAATTTCATTTTGACTTGATAGCCGAATTATCAAGGTAATCAGAGCTGTGCTCTCATGAAAATTTCATCTTGGCTTGATAGCCGAATTATCAAGGTAATCAGAGCTGTGCTCTCATGAAATTTTCATCTTGGCTTGATAGCCGAATTATCAAGGTAATCAGAGCCGTGCTCTCATGAAATTTTCATTTTGGCTTGATAGCCGAATTATCAAGGTAATCGGAGCTATGCTCTTATGAATAATCATATTGGCTTGATAGCTGAATTACCAAGATAAATAGAGCTGTGCTCTTATGAATTTTTCATATTGGCTTTTATAGCCGAATTACCAAGATAACCAGAGCCGTGCTCTTATGAAATCATCATATTGGCTTGATAGCCGAATTACCAAGATAACCAGAGTTGCGCTCTTATGAAATCATCATACTAGCTTGTGATACGTCTCCGTCGTATATATAATTTTTGATTGTTCCATGCCAATATTATTCAACTTTCATATACTTTTTGGCAACTTTTTATATTATTTTTGGGACTAACATATTGATCCAGTGCCCAGTGCCAGTTCCTGTCTGTTGCATGTTTTTGGTTTCGCAGAATATCCATATCAAACGGAGTCCAAACGGGATAAAAACGGACGGAGCTTATTTTTGGAAAATATGGAAAATTCGGAAGGAAAATCAACGCGAACCAGTGCCCGAGGTGGTCACGAGGTACGGGGGCGTGCCCCCTACCCTCGTGAGCCCACCGTAAGGCGGTTGATGCTCTTCTTTTGCCGCAAGAAAGCTAA
>NW_024120674.1:0-8499 GCF_003073215.2 Triticum urartu
TGACTCTAGTAAACCCTTTGGGTGTTGGTCACATGGCGATGTGAACTATGGGTGTTAATCACATGATGATGTGAACTATCGATGTTAATCACATGGTGACGTGATCTAGTTGTCGAAATGTCTTGTAACCGGGATTCTGAAGGAAATATGCCCTAGAGGCAATAATAAAGTTATAATTTATTTCCTTATTTCATGATAAATGTTTATTATTCATGCTAGAATTGTATTAACCGGAAACATAATACATGTGTGAATACATAGACAAACAGAGTGTCACTAGTATGCCTCTACTTGACTAGCTCGTTAATTGAAGATGGTTGAGTTTCCTAGCCATGGACATGAGTTGTCATTTGATTAACGGAACCACATCATTAGGAGAATGATGTGATTGACTTGACCCATTCCGTTAGCTTAGCACTTGATCGTTTAGTTTGTTTAGTATGTTGCTATTGCTTTCTTCATGACTTATGCATGTTCCTATGATTATGAGATTATGCAACTCCCGTTTACCGGAGGAACACTTTGTGTGCTATCAAATGTTACAATGTAACTGGGTGATTATAAAGGTGCTCTACAGGTGTCTTCAAAGGTACTTCTTGGGTTTGCGTATTTCGAGATTAGGATTTGTCACTCCGATTGTCGGAGAGGTATCTCAGGGCCCACTCGGTAATGCACATCACTATAAGCCTTGCAAGCATTGTAACTAATGAGTTAGTTATGGGATGATGTATTACGGAACGAGTAAAGAGACTTTCCAGTAACGAGATTGAACTAGGTATTGAGATACCGACGATCGAATCTCGGGCAAGTAACATACCGATGACAAAGGGAACAACGTATGTTGTTATGCAGTTTGACCGATAAAGATCTTCGTAGAATATGTGGGAGCCAATATGAGCATACAGGTTCCGCTATTGGTTATTGGTCGGAGACGTGTCTCGGTCATGTCTACATAGTTCTCGAACCCGTAGGATCCGCACGCTTAAAGTTTCGGTGACGATTGTATTATGAGTTTATGTGATTTGATGTACTGAAGGTAGTTTGGAGTCCCGGATGAGATCGGGGAAATGACGAGGAGTCTCGAAATGGTTGAGACGTAAAATCGATATATTGGACGACTATATTCGGACATCGAAAAGGTTTCGAGTGATTCGGGTATTTTCGGAGTACCGGTGAGTTACGGGAATTCACCGGGAGAAGTATTTGGGCCTTATTGGGCCATACGAGAATCGAGGAGAGAGGCCAAAAGGAAGGAGGCGTGCGCGCCCCCTCTGGTCCGAATTGGACAAGGGGTGCTTTTCCTTTTTCCTCTCCCCCTCTTTCCTTCTCTCCTACTCCAGAAAGGAAAGGGGAATCCTACTAGGACTTGGGAGTCCTAGTAGGCCTCCCCACACTTGGCGCGCCCCCTCTAGGGCCGGCCTCTCCCTCCCTCCTTTATATATGGGGGCAGGGGGGGCCCTCCCGGCACCCAAAGTTGAACATTGATCTCTCTTAGCCGTGTGCGGTGCCCCCCTCCACCATAATCCACCTCGGTCATACTGTAGCGGTGCTTAGGCGAAGACGTCGGTAGCATCATCATCACCGTCATCATGCTGTCGTGCCGACAGAACTCTCCCTCGAAGCTCTGCTGGATCGGAGTTCGTGGGACGTCATCGAGCTGAACGTGTGCTGAACTCGGAGGTGCCGTACGTTCGGTACTTGGATCGGTCAGATCGTGAAGACGTACGACTACATCAACCGCGTTGTACTAACGCTTCCGCTTTCGGTCTACGAGGGTACGTGGACACACTCTCCCCTCTCGTTGCTATGCATCACCATGATCATGTGTGTGCATAGGATTTTTTTTTTGAAATTACTACGTTCCCCAACAGATTCCGAGACTGATCAGGTCTTCCCGGGAGAAGGAATATCCTTCGTTGACCGTGAGAGCTTGTGATGGGCTAAGTTGGGACACCCCTGTAGGGTATAAACTTTCGGGAGTCGTGCCCGCGGTTATGTGGCGGATGGGAATTTGTTAATATCCAGTTGTAGAGAATTTGACACTTAACTTAATTAAAATGAATCAACCGTGTGTGTAGCCGTGATGGTCTCTTTTCGGCGGAGTCCGGGAAGGGAACACGGTCTTGTGTTATGCTTGAACGTAAGTAGTTTCAGGATCACTTCTTGATCACTTCTAGCTTCTCGACCGTTGCGTTGCTTCTCTTCTCGCTCTTATTTGCGTATGTTAGCCACCATACATGCTAGTGCTTGCTGCAGCTCCACCTCACTACCTTCTCCTACCCATAAGCTTAAATAGTCTTGATCTCGCGGGTGTGAGATTGCTGAGTCCTCGTGGCTCACAGATACTTCCTAACAGTTGCAGGTGCTGATGATACCAGTGCAGGTGACGCGACCGAGTTCAAGTGGGAGCTCGATGAAGATCTTGGTCGTTGTTATGTGTCTTTTCCGGTTGATCAGTAGTGGAGCCCAGTTGGGACGATCGGGGATCTAGCATTTGGGGTTGTCTTCCATTTTGGTTCCGTAGCCGGACCTTGATTGTATTCTGGATGATGTATGTTTAACTTGTTATTTGTGTGAAGTGGCGATTGTAAGCCAACTCTTTATCCCATTTTTATTCAGTACATGGGATTGTGCGAAGATTACCCCACTTGTGACTAAACCACCATGTGGTTATGCCTCTAAGTCGTGCCTCGACACGTGGGAGATATAGCCGCATCGTGGGTGTTACATTATCGTTCTGAGACCCCAAGCTGACAATAATTGGGATATCAACATAATGACTTTAACTTAAGGATTACATGTATTCACTACGTGTTAATGCTTTGTTCCGGTTCTCTATTAAAAGGAGTGTCTTAATTACCCTTAGTTTTTATTAGGACTCCACTGTCACGAGATAGTATGATAAAACATGTTATGCAAGTTCTTATTGAAGGCGTGTGTGACTATTTATGGGATGCATGCCAACATATGTTGATGAATTGGAGCTAGCTTGTTATCTCTCTAGGTTATAACCGTTGCATATTGAATCACATCCGAGCAACCCCATCACTTACTCCATGCCTATGCCTTTACTATTATTGTTTCCCTTACAACTACTACCGCTTTATTCTGATACTATTCTGCAAACTTCTTACTATTTACCACTGCTATCATGTTACTTTGCCACTAATAAATTGCCGCAAGCAAGTTATCTTCATAGGTGTGATTGAATTGACAACTCAATTGCTAAGACTTATAAATATTCTTTGGCTCTTTTCCTAGGTTTTGTATGGCTTCGATGAAGAAGGGGCGATGAAGGCAGCTTGCTTCGGCTCGTTCCAGTGCTTATAGTCATTGCTAGATCGTCTATGGACGAATGTAATTTATGTTGCTCCCGGTGTTCTTTGTAGTGCCATGTCATTTGATAAAAATGTATAAGTTTTTTGAAGAGTCAAACTTCTTTAACTTTGACCATGTTTATATAAAAAAGTATTAACATCTGCATCATTAAATAAACACACTATGAAAATACACGTATCTAATGATACCGATTTGATATAATTTACATTGATATATTTTTCTACAAATTTAGTCAAAGTTAAGCAAGTTTGACTTCTAAAAAAACTAGTACACTTTATATTTAGAAACACATGGAGTAGATCGGAAGTTTTTCCCTCCAAAAATGACATAACGTGTGTTCTCTCGAAAGGAAATTAAAAGGGGTATTATTTCTCCTTTTCTTTTTCTTGAAGGCGGGGAGAGGGGGCCAATTCTTACATTTCTTTAGACTTAAGGGAAATAAATGCTACTACGAATCCCTAGGTTTCGCGGATCATCAGCAAGGCAAGTAACACATTGATCATACTCTTTCCATACCTAGTTTTTATGCATTAGTTCAATCCTCAAACATTGCATGATTAGGATGTCATTAACATATGGGTTGGGAAGTAGTTGATGAGGTAGAACCTATTGCCCTGTTATATTCAAACCCTTGGGAGTTACTTCTACGTGTTGCTTATATTGCTATGCTATGCTCGTAGACGTGGTTTGGGTGAGTGAAATCCATGACAGATGTGAGACTTTTAAATTAATGGTTCAACTTAAGGTGACAACTTAAACACACATCTGGGTGGATTGAGGCACTTGGAGAATCCAGTCTTGCCTGTATTTTTGGAAATCCCGGGGTTCCGTGTGATTCTCCTATGGACCGCCACTCAGGCTCAAAGGGAACTGAGATGATTCATGCTAGAAACTTTCGTGTGCAGCCACAAGCTACTATGGGCTCTAGCATAGTTGAGTAAGTTACGTGAAGCTCTCGAAGAGGTGGATTATCAGGTAGTGGGTTGTAGGTTTGGTATGGTCTGCCCGGAGTAGAGAGTTAATGTTTCTAAAAGACTGTGTCTCGGTCATCCATTTCTCAAACACCATGTAGTGTGAGAAATCCAACGGAGGAGATCGAGTCTTGTGGGGAAACGTGCGCAAACCTCTGCAGAGTGTACAAACTAATCATGGTTAGCCGTGTCCCCGGTTATGGACAATCTTGAGTATCTAGTACTTGGAGTATCTTAAGTATCTCATTACTCTTAAATTAATATTGTTGGGTTGATAATTATTTTAATTGGGATTGAGTTGGAGGAACCTTCTCAATGATGTTTCAACTACCATGATAGTTAAATTAAAATATATTCCTTTGTTGTAGGGAAGAATTGGCAAATTGGCTTTTCGCAAAAACCATAACCATAGAGCTTTCCACCAGCCAAATATGCATGTAGTGATAGCATTATTCTGTTCTTGCTCTATTGTGTTATATTGACAGCATATTCCATGTGCTGACCCGTTTTCGGGCTGCAACATATTATGTTGCAAACTTTTCAGACGAGGAGTAAGGTTCGTTAGGTCGTTGCCGTGCAACTCAGCTATGTTGTTGGAGTTGATGGACTCACTTTATCTTTCAAGCCTTCCACTGTTATCGTATTAGATGGCCTTAAGCCATATTTATTGTAATAAGTTCTCTTTTGAGACATTCGATGTAATAAGTGTGTGATTGCTACTCTGTTATAAATCCTTGAGTACTGTGTGTGTCAGCATTACCGATCCAGGGATGACACAGAAGCACATAGACTTGACCATTTGAGGTCGGGTCGCTACATAGAGATTCCAATATGGACTACATATGAAACAAAATGAGTGAATATAGCCTCAAAAACATGTTTATATCCGCATTGAAATCTCTAAAAAAGTCTTATATTTAGAAATGTAGGGGGTATATTGATGTTGTTATGGTTTTGCTATGTTTAATGTTTGTCACTAGGGTCCAAGTGTTGTGATTGCAGATCTGAACCCTCTATGTTTTCATGAATATATTTGTGTTATTGATCATATTTGTAAGTTGTGTGCATATATTATCGTTCTAAGACCCCAAGCTGGCAATAATTGGGATATCAATATAATGACTTTAACTTGAGGATTACATGTATTCACTACGTGTTAATACTTTGTTCCGGCTCTTTATTAAAAGGAGTGTCTTAATTACCATTAGTTTTTATTAGGACTCCACTGCCACGAGAGGGTAGGATAAAATATGTTATGCAAGTTCTTATCGAAGGCGTGTATGACTATTTATGGGATGCATGCCAACATATGTTGATGAATTGAAGCTAGCTTGTTATCGATCTAGCTTATAACCGTTGCATATTGAATCGCATCCGAGCAACCCCATCACTTACTCCATGCCTACGCCTTTATTACTATTGTTTCCCTAACAATTACTACCGCTTTATTTTGATACTATTCTGCAAACTTCTTACTATTTCTACCACTGTTGTCATGTTACTTTGCCACTAATAAATTGCCGCAAGCAAGTTATCTTCTCAGGTATGATTGAATTGACAACTCAATTGCTAAGACTTATAAATATTCTTTGGCTTTCTTCCCAGGTTTTGTATGGCTTCGATGAAGAAGGGGCGATGAAGGCAGCTTGCTTCGGCTCGTTTTAGTGTTTATAGTCATTGTTAGATCGTCTATGGATGGATGTAGTTTACGTTACTCCTTGTGTTCTTTGTAGTGCCATGACATTTAATAAAAGTGTATAAGTTTTTTGAAAAGTCAAACTTCTTTAACTTTGACCATGTTTATAGAAAAAAGTATTAACATCTGCATCATTAAATAAACACACTATGAAAATACACGAATCTAATGATACCGATTTGATATAATTTACATTGATATATTTTTCTACAAATTTAGTCAAAGTTAAGCAAGTTTGACTTCTAAAAAAACTAGTACACTTTATATTTAGAAACACATGGAGTAGATCGGAAGTTTTTCCCTCCAAAAATGACATAAACGTGTGTTCTCTCGAAAGGAAATTAAAAGGGGTATTATTTCTCCTTTTCTTTTTCTTGAAGACGGGGAGAGGGGGCCAATTCTTACATTTCTTTAGACTTTAAGGGAAAGAAATGAGAGCTAAGGGCGGGCCCTTTTCTTACCAGGCTACAGATAGAGATAAGCCCAAGCAGCCTAGCCCAATGTCACGATTATACCCAACAAAAAGGCCCGTAGCTACTCCAAAGCCCAGGAACGGCACTGACTGAGGAAGGCACCTCCTCCTCCGGCCCCCAACCTCGCCTCTCTCCATCTGCTCCGGTCCTCTCCTCCCCTTGGCCCCTCTCGCCCCCAGATCTCCAACCCGAGAATCTGCCAGAAGCCGTCGAGGCCCTACGCCCGCAGCCATGTCAGCGAACAGCACGCCGGTGGACGCCTCGGGCGAGCCGATCCCAACGTCGTCGGTGCTGATGGCGGCGTCCAAGCACATCGCGGTGCGGTGCCGGCCGGAGAACGTGGCCTTCCTCAACTGCAAGAAGAAGGACCCCAACCCCGAGAAGTGTCTCGAGAAGGGCCGCCAGGTCACGCGCTGCGTCTTCAACCTGTGAGTCGCTCGCCATACCCTCCTCGCCATCGCCCTATCGCATCCCCTCGTGCCTGATTTCATTTCGGATTCCTGAAATGTTGCTTCGATCGTGCTGCCAGCGACTGATTAATTTATTCTGGTAGGCGTATCCTCTGTCGCTGACGTGCGTCCAAATTTTGTTAGTGTGTGTGTGTGCCGTAATGCTGCTCTTTTGTGAACTTGTGATGTCTAGTGCGTGCTATACTGAACTTGTTTTACCATTTAGTGTTAGACGACGAGCTTGTAAGCAGATTTTGTGCCTCTGTATTTAGCCTATGCCTAGCCGAGAGCCAAGCAGCCAATTGTAAATCGTTGGCGATGATCATTTTGTTTGTATTTAACCGTATCCGGTCACGCAGGGGATTAAAGAGTAGTGGTGGTACAGGGATTAGCTAGTTGGTGACAGTTATGGGGTAATACATATGTGCCTTTGTTCATCGATTTGTACTACTTTGTACCGAGTTCAGGGTTCACTGCCGCGCTATCGTATGCAAAGGTTGGGATATGTGGTGACTGTTGGGTTTGTTGCTACCCAATCTCAGCCCCAACCATGGGTAATGAGTAATTTAGTAGCGAGTTCCACATTCTCTGGTGAAGATGGGAATTGAGTTTGTCGTTTGGCTGATAAACTGCATAATTATTACGGATAAGCTGTTTGCAATTGCTATATAATTTCTGATGATGTAGGGCTTACACCATGCAGTGCTACCTTTCTGATCAGATCATGTGTGACTAAATCCATTCTTAGATCTGAATTGTACACTTAGATGGAAGCTTTATAATTTTGGTTGTTTATGTTCTACTTCGAATGTTTATCTGAATTTTTTCCCCTGTGAGACAGTCTAACAGATAATAATTGATTCTGATCTATTCATTTGCCAGAGCAAGTTTGCAATTGCAATCTGCTGTCTTCTGTATCCCATTTTCAGATGAGTGACAAAAAAGTTATAATCAAATAGTCCTCAGCGGACAAACTAGTAGAGTTCCTAAGGTGACTAAGAGGAACAAATTGATAAAAGTATTATCTACTTCTAGCCAAAATACAGGTGATGACTCCTGTTTCCTTTGCCAGGTGAGACCTGCTGCGCTTGGTATCATTTTGAGACCTAGACCATCTCACATTTTCGTCCATTTCTATTAAATACTCTGTTCACAAATATAAGATGTTTTGGATATTTCAATATGGACTACAAATGGACTGAAACGAGTGAACAAACACACTAAAACGTGTCTATATATACATCAGATTCAGAAAAAGAGTTCAAACATCTTATATTTGTGAACGGAGGGAGTGGTAGTCTATTCTGGGAACACAAGGGGCGAACAACATCCAGTGCAATTCTGTATACAGGCACTAAATAGGCATCCACTGACAGTGGTTCGTTAAGAACTACTCTACTTTATAAGGATTGCGTAAGCAAGCCATATTGCTCTTGGGTTTTGTTGAACTAAGCAGTCAGTGTTATACTGTTTGCTGTTTTCAGTTAAGATAATTGCCCTCCCATTCAGTGAAGGCCAAGAGATGTTAAGCCGCCACATCTATACCAGCATGTGGTAGCGAATCTATGAAC
>NW_024120675.1:0-12315 GCF_003073215.2 Triticum urartu
AGCCTTGGCCGGCGGTGTCCTGGCCGAGTACGGCCCAAAGTCGGTTCCGCGTTTTTTTTATAAATCCGCTCAGAAGAAAAATAAAAATAAATACTAAACGGACTCCAAAAATCACGAAATAAATTTTCCCGGGTTCCTAAAATCAAGCCCGATAAAGTGAACATTTATCTGGGCCCAAACTACAAATTTGAAAAACGCGCATTTTTCCTAAATTCAAATAAAAAAACCGAAAAACTCCGAAATAAATCTTATTTGATTTTTTTATTAAATCCTCAATATTTCTATATTTTGGGAAAGTCATTTTATTCCCGCTCTCATATTTTTGTAATATAAATAATTGATGATAAAATAAATAAAATCAAATAATCCTGTTTACAAAATTTGAGGAAACTCAAATATGTAAATAACGAAATCCCCAACTCTCTCCGTGGGTCCTTGAGTTGCTTAGGATTTTCTAGGATCAAAACCAAAAGCAAAATAAAATATGATATGCATGATGACCTAATGTATAACATTCCAAATTGAAAATTTGGGATGTTACAGCATATTTCCTTCACCAGTTGGGCCAGGGTCCAGGGGTTTCCCCTTTTCCTTTTCTTCTTTTTCTTTTAATGTTTTAATTTAATTTTTAGCTTCTGTTTTATCTGGTTTAGAGCCTTTAAACACTTTATAAAAATATTGGGTCACTACCATAATTTTCTATGGAATATTTACCACACTTTGAACATTTTAGTTTGCACGTTTGACAAAATTTGAATTTTGACTTTAAACTCGGCTTTAATTTGAATTGCGATTTGGATCTAGCGAAGATTAGCAACAGTAATATGATGATGTGGCATCATTAGCAAAAGATTACTGTAGCATAATTATCCGGGTGTTACAAGTTGTGACCCGGCTGCGCGGGATGCCGGAACCAGCAGCCGGCCATGATGCAAGTCGCCACCAGCCATAGGAAGAAACTGCGACGAGGGAGCACGAATGCTTTGACCGAACCACGCTGTTGAGTATCGTGATTAGTTAGTAAAGATAGGATAGTGTAGGATTTATTTTTACATTGTCTTGTACTCCAAGTTGGTTATGTACTCCTATATATATGCCCACTAGGCTCCCGCAATACATCGAACAAGTACACCAATATCCTTCCATATTCCCTTCTATATTGTAGCAACCCTAAAACCTAGCGGCCGCCGCTTTTGCACCGGTGTCCTCTGGGGAGGTCGATCTCCATGATCTCCACTGGTGTTGTGTAACCTGTACCTAGGGTTCGTCTGCCGATCGCGTTTATCGGTTGCCCTAGAGAGTCTTTTTCCAGATTCATTGAGTGGGATTTTTCTCCCTCCCTGATCGATTGATCGGTGTTATTTTTCTTTAGTTTTTCAAAATAAGATCGATCTAAGTTGCTCGCAGCTGTCTGTCGATGCATGCCTACTTTGTTCGCATCTGTGCAATGCTCTAGGCTCCACGCACACCACGCGTCAGTTGCGCACGTAGGCGGTCGCTGTCGTGGTAGTGCGCCGGCTGCTCATCGTCGTCAAGCGTCCACTCGGGCGTAGCACTGGGCCACGCCATGCAGTTGGCTGCAAGACTGCTCACACATGTTTCGCCCTATGTAGATGTGGTGTGCTGCGTCGGCGTGGCCTACGGATCCTCCTGAACTGCAGTGTGCTGGCTCTCTACCATGCGTTCGGTCCGATCAGCCGTCTGCGCGTGGCTCCACAAGGTCTCATGAAAATTGTCTCTGAGTACGCGCGCATCTCCACCGATCGAGCAATGATTTGTCGTTCCGTCGCCTCGTCGGGCTGCAACACCGCCGCCTCGTGGTTCTCCCTATGGCTACATCGACCCGCACGCTGCCATTGTGTCGCCCCTTCGGGCCATAGTGCCATGGGACGCAGTCCATGCCGTCAGCATGAGGTCGTCTCAGCAGTTGCATCGACCCACGCATTGCACTGCGTCGCCCCTTCGAGTCATAGTGCCGCGGCCCATGGTCCACGCCACTACCACAAGGTCGTCCCCGCGGCTTCACCGACCCACATGCTATCGTTGCGTCATGATACGTCCATTTCGCATCATGTTTTCTTACTGTTATTTATAATGTTTTTACCCATAATAATGCTTTTTGGAGTAACTCTAATGCCATTTCTCTCATATTTTGCAAGGAACACACCAAGAGGGAGAATTCCGGCAGCTACAAATCTGGACTTGGAAAAGCTATGCCAGGCCACCTATTCTGCACAAATCCAAATGAGCTGAAACTTCACGGAGAATTTTTATGGATTATTTAAGAAATATTGGAGCCAATAAACACCAGAGGGGGGCCACCAGGTGGGCACAACCCACTTGGGCGCGCTAGGCCCCCCTAGCGCGCCCTGGTGGGTTGTGGCCTCCTGGGCCCACCTCCGGTGCCCATGTTTTGGTATATAAGTGGTTTTTGACCTAAAAAAATAGGAGAGGACTTTCGGGACGAAGCTCCATCGCCTCGAGGCAGAACTTGGGCAGGAGCACTTTTGCCCTCCGATGGAGCAATTATGCCGGGGGAACTTCCCTCCCAAAGGGGGAAATCATCGTCGTCATCATCACCAACAACGCTCCCATCTTGGGGAGGGCAATCTCCAGCAACATCTTCACCAGCACCATCTCATCTCAAACCCTAGTTCATCTCTTGTATTCAATCTTGTTACCGGAACTACAGATTGTTGCTAGGGGTGACTAGTAGTGTTGATTACATCTTGTAGTTGATTACTATATGGTTTATTTGGTGGAAGATTATATGTTCAGATCCACTATGCATATTAATACCCCTCTGATCTTGAGCATGATTATTATTTGTGAGTAGTTACCTTTGTTCTTGAGGTCACGGGAGAAATCATGTTGCAAGTAATCATGTGAATTTGATATGTGTTCGATATTTTGATAGTATGTATGTTGTTATTCCCTTAGTGGTCTCATGTGAACATCGACTACATGACACTTCACCATATGTGGGCCTAAGGGAATGCATTGTGGAGTAGTAAATGTATGGTGGGTTGCGAGAGTGATAGAAACTTAAACCCCAGTTTATGCACTATTTCGTAAGGGACCGATTGGACCCTAGAGTTTAATGTTATCGTTAGAATTTATTCTTAATACTTTTCTCGTAGTTGCGGATGCTTGCAGGAGGGTTAATCATAAGTAGGAGGTTTTTTCAAGTAAGAATAGCACCTAAGCACCGGTCCACCCACATATCAAATTATCAAAGTAGCGAACACAAATCAAACCAACATGATGAAAGTGACCAGATGAAATTCCCGTGTACCCTCAAGAACGCTTTGCTTATCATAAGAAACCGTTTTGGCCTGTCCTTTGCCTCAAAAGGATTGGGCTACCTTGCTGCATACTTGTTACAATTATGATTACTTGCTCATTACAAATTATCTTGCTATCAAACTACTCAACTACTTACAATTTCAGCACTTGCAGACATCACCTTACTGAAAACTACTTGTCATTTCCTTCTGCTCCTCGTTGGGTTTGACACTCTTACTTATCGAAAAGAGCTAAAATTGATCCCCTATACTTGTGGGTCATCAAGGATATTTTCTGGCGCCGTTGTCGGGGAATGAAGCGCCTTTGGTAAGTGGAATTCGGTAAGGAAACATTTATATAGTGTGCTGAAATTTATTCTAACTTGTTACTATGGAAAATAATCCTTTAAGGGGTTTGTTCGGGGTATATTCACCTCGTCCGGAACCACAATTAGCCACCCCTCAACCTACTGCACTTACTGAAAATATTGAATATGAAATTCCTTAGGGTATGATAGAACAACTGCTAGCTAATCCTTGTGCAGGAGATGGAACTGAACATCCTGATATGCACTTGATATATGTGGAACAAATTTGTGGATTTTTAAGCTTGCAGGTTTACCCGGAGATGAGGTGATGAGAAAGGTTTTCCCTTTATCTTTGAAGGAAAAAGCATTGGCATGGTATAGGCTATGCGATGATATTGGATCATGGAATTGGAATCGTTTGAAATTGGAGTTCAACCAAAAAATTTATCCTATGCATCTAGTTCATCATGATCGGAATTATATATACAATTTTTTGCCTCGTGATGGAGAAAGTATCGCTCTATCTTGGGGGAGGCTTAAGTTAATGTTATATTCATGCCCCAACCATGAGCTCTCAAGAGAAATTATTATCCAGAATTTTTATGCTCGGCTTTCTTGTAATGATCAAACCATGCTTGATACTTCTTGTGCTGGTTCATTTATGAAGAATACTATTGAATTCCGGTGGGATCTTTTGGAAAGAATTAAAAACAACTCTGAAGATTGGGAACTTGATGAAGGTAAAGAGTCAGGTATTAAACTTAAGTATGATTGTGTTAAATCTTTTATGGATATCGATGCTTTTCAGAAGTTTAGCACCAAATATGGACTTGACTCTGAGATAGTAGCCTCCTTTTGTGAATCATTTTCTACTCATGTTGAACTCCCTAAAGAGAAGTGGTTTAAATATCACCCACTTATTAAAGAAGAAATTAAAGAACCAGTACCAGTTAAAGAAGAAACTATACTTTATAATATTGATCCAGTTGCTCCTTCTGCTTATATTGAGAAACCCCCTTTCCTGTTAGGATAAAGGAACATGCGAAAGTTTCAACTATGGTTAACAAAAGCTATGTTAGAACACCTAAACCTGATGAACAAATTACAGTAGAACGTAATGTTGCTATGGTTAAAGATCTCTTGGAGTAAGATATATATGGGCATGTTATTTACTTCTATGCAGAAGCTGCTAGAAATGCTAAACCCGAAAAAGGGATAAAAATAGACCAGTTGTTGGCCTGCCTGTCATTTCAGTTAAAATAGGAGATCAGTGTTATCATGGTTTATGTGACATGGGTGCTAGTGTGAGTGTTATCCCTTACACTTTGTATCAAGAAATTAGGAAAGACATAGCACCTACAGAGTTAGAAGACATAGATGTTACTATTAAACTTGCAAATAGAGACACCATATCACCTTGTGGGATTATTAGAGATGTTGAAGTCTTGTATGGGAAAATAAAATACCCTACTGATTTTCTTGTTCTTGGTACCCCACAAGATGATTGTTGTCCCATTATCTTTAGTAGACCTTTCTTGAACACAGTTAATGCTAAGATAGATTGTAAGAAACAAATTGTGGGTGTTAGCTTTGGTGATGAGTCTCATGAATTTAATTTTTCCAAGTTTAGTAGAAATCATCATGAAAAAGAATTGCCTAGTAAGGATGAATTAATTGGTCTTGCTTCTATTGCTATGCCACCTACTGATCCTTTAGAACAATATTTGCTAGACCATGAAAACGATTTACATATCCATGAAAGAAATGAAATAGATGAAGTTTTCTTTGAACAACGTCATCAACTTAAACACAATTTGCCTATTGAAACTCTGGGAGGTCCTCCCCCACCTAAAGGTGATCTTGTGTTTGAATTGAAACAATTGCCAGACACTTTGAAATATGCTTATCTTGATGAAAAGAAGATATATCCTGTTATTATTAGTGCTAACCTTTCAGAACATGAAGACGAAAGATTATTGAAAGTTCTAAGGAAGCATCGGGCTGCTATTGGATATACTCTTGATTATTTAAAGGGCATTAGTCCCACTCTATGTCAGCACAAAATTAATATGGAACCTGATGCTAAACCAGTTGTTGGTCACCAACGTCGATTGAATCCGAAGATGAAAGAGGTGGTAAGAACGAAAATATTAAAACTTCTGGAAGTAGGTATAATTTATCCTATAGCTGATAGTAGATGGGTAAGTCTTGTTCATTGTGTTCCTAAGAAAGGAGGTATTATTGTTGTTCCTAATGATAAAAATGAACTTATTCCACAAAGAATTGTTACAGGCTATAGAATGGTAATTGATTTTAGAAAATTAAATAAAGCAACTAGAAAAGATCATTACCCTTTACCTTTCATTGATCAAATGCTTGAAAGAGTATCTAAGCACACACACTTTTGCTTTCTAGATGGATATTCTAGCTTTTCACAAATACATGTTTCTCAACCTGATCAAGAAAAGACCACTTTTACTTGTCCATTTGGAACCTATGCTTATAGACGTATGCCTTTTGGTTTATGTAATGCACCTGCTAACCAAGCTAAGGTTGATGCAATTGAGAAAATGCCATGTCCTAAGGACATCAAAGGTATTCGTAGTTTCCTAGGTCATGCTGGTTTCTATATGAGGTTTATTAAAGACTTCTCTAAAATTTCTAGGCCTCTCACTAGTCTTTTGCAAAAGGATGTTCCTTTTGTTTTTGATGATGATTGTTTAGAAGCCTTTGAAACACTCAAGAAAGCCTTAATATCTGCACCTATTGTTCAACCACCTGACTGGAACTTGCCTTTTGAAATTATGTGCGATGCTAGTGATTATGCTGTTGGTGCTGTTCTAGGACAAAGAGTTGATAAGAAATTGAATGTTATCCATTATGCTAGTAAAACTCTAGATAGTGCTCAAAGAAATTATGCTACTACTGAAAAATAATTCTTAGCGGTAGTGTTTTCTTGTGATAAATTTAGACCTTATATTGTTGATTCCAAATTAACTGTTCACACAGACCATGTTGCTATTAAATATCTTATGGAAAAGAAAGATGCTAAACCTAGACTTATTCGTTGGGTTCTCTTGTTACAAGAATTTGATTTACATATCATTGATAGAAAAGGAGCTGAGAACCTTGTAGCTGATAATTTGTCTAGGCTTGAAAATGTGCTTGATGGCCCACTTCCTATTGATGATAGTTTTCCTGATGAGCAGTTAGCTACAATAAATGTTGCTAATAGTATTCCTTGGTATGCTGACTATGCTAATTACTTCTTGCTAAATATTTACACCTAGCTTTACATACCAAGAAAAAATTGTTCTATGATTTAAGACATTAGTTTTGGGATGACCCACATCTTTATAAAGAAGGAGTAGATGGTATTATTAGATGTTGTGTACCTAAGCATGAACAGGGACAAATCCTATGGAAATGTCACTCTTAGGCTTATGGAGGGCATCATGCTGGAGATAGAACTGCATAGAAGGTATTGCAATCTGGATTTTATTGGCCTACTCTCTTCGAGGATGCCCATAAGTTTGTCTCTTCTTGTGATGAATGTCAAAGAATAGGTAATATACGTAAGCGTCAAGAAATGCCTATGAATTATTCACTTGTTGTTCAACCTTTTGATGTTTGGGGATTTGATTACATGGGACCTTTTCCTTCCTCTAATGGGTATACACATATTTTAGTTGCTATTGATTATGTTACTAAATGGGTAGAAGCTATTCCAACAAGTGGTGCTGATAACACACCTCTATTAAAATGCTTAAGGAAGTTATTTTCCCAAGGTTTGGAGTCCCTAGATATTTAATGACTCATGGTGGTTCACACTTTATGCATGGTGCTTTCCGTAAGATGCTTGCTAAGTATGATGTTAACCATAGAATTTCATCACCCTATCATCCTCAGTCTAGTGGCCAAGTTGAACTTAGAAATAGAGAAATAAAATTAATTTTGCAAAAGACTGTCAATAGGTCCAGGAAGAATTGGTCTAAGAAATTAGATGATGCACTTTGGGCCTATAGAACAGCTTATAAAAATCCTATGGGCATGTCTCCTTATAAAATGGTTTATGGAAAAGCTTGTCATTTACCTCTTGAGTTAGAACATAAGGCTTATTGGGCAGTTAAAGAACTCAATTATGATTTCAAACTTGCTGGTGAAAATAGATTATTTGATATAAGCTCATTAGATGAATGGAGAACCCAAGCTTATGAAAATGCAAAGTTGTTCAAAGAAAAGGTTAAAAGATGGCATGACAAAAGAATCCAAAAGCGTGAGTTTAAAATTTGGAGAATCTGTTCTTTTGTACAACTATTGTTTTAGATTTTTTGCAGGAAGCTCCTCTCGAAATGGGAAGGCCCATATGTCATCGAGGAGGTTTACCGGTCTAGAGCCATCAAAATAAATAATTTTGAAGGCACTAACCCGAAGGTTGTCAATGGGCAACGAATAAAGCATTATATCCCAGGTATGCCTATTAATGTTGAAAGTAATATTATCCAAACTTTAACACCGGAAGAACACATAAAAGAGTCCTTCCGGAATACTCCAGAATCATGAAAATAAGGAGGTACGTGATACGGTAAGTAAACTGACTCGAAAAAATCTGCAAAAATATTTTTTATTAGTTTTGGAATATTTTAAAATTTTGCAAATAAAGAAACTTCCAGGAAGCGTACCCTGGTGGGCACAAGACACCAGGGCGCGCCAGGCTTGCCTGGCACGCCTAGGTGGGTTGTGCCCACCTAGGGCACTTCTCGTACTCCGTTTTTCTACCATATACTTGTTCTGCAAGATAAAAAATCTATATATACTTCCCGAACCTGTTGATCACCCTATCACGGAGAAATCCTCTGTTCTCTTTTTCCTTGTTGTTTTTTGTCAGATTCCATCTACCATGGCCTCTTCAAGCTCCTCCAAGGACAATATCTCTCCTTCATCACCACCATCATCTCCTTCACCACCAAAATGAGAATTGAGTATCGGGTATGGGCACTCCCCTTGGCTTCCGCCAAGCTTGGGGGAGGTTCCCCGGTATCGTATCATCCCACTATCTTTTTGCTTTTACTTATCTTAGTTCAATCTTTTACTTTAGATGAAATAAAGTTTAGTTCGATCCTTTCTTATTTGAAAGTTTGCTTAGTGATCTATCATTGTAATCGTGTGCAAGTTATATAATAAAGTTTAGTGTGAGTTTTTGCTTTCTTTACTTTCATGTTGCAAATGAAGAAAAAAAAAGAGAAAGGAAATAAATTAATAAGATTATATACTAATCCTATGGTAGGTTATGGCCCCACATAAGGAAAAGTATAAGTAGAAAATTTTATTAGAGATTGACAAACATAGCATTAGTCAATGATGCAACTCATGAAAGAATTAATAAGGGAAGAGAAGATTCACCTATAGATATACTATCCTAGAAATCTTTTATGATTGTGATCCCTCATCAAAATATTATATGCCAAAATTGTTGATGTTGGACAAGGAAGACAACTTAATGGTTTATGTTTGTTTATATTCACATAGAAGTCATATTGTCATATCCTTTAACATGTGATGCTTGCCCCCTATCTTTGCTAGCCAAAAATTCCGTACTAAGTAGAGATACTACTTGTGCATCCAAAAACCCTTAAACCCAAATCTTTTTCAAGTGTCCACCATACCTACCTAGGGATTGAGCAAGATCCCTCAAGTAAGTTGTCATTGGTGCAAAAAGGCAATAAAAAATGCTTCTAAATATGTGAGTTCATAAGAGCGACAGACTGCATAATAAAGGTTGTCATCTTAAGGGGCAATGCAATGTGACATTCTCTTGCACTAAGGTATTGAGCATGCAAACAAATAAGCGCATGGCAACCTCTGCTTCCCTCTCTGAAGGGCCTATCTTTTACTTTTATGTATCTACTTTTATGCAAAGAGTCAAAGTTTTCCCTCTATTCCTTTTTATTTTCTCTTTTTGCAAGCATCATGTGGTGAGGAAAGATCTAGGCACATATGTCCAGTTGAATATAGATAGCATGAGTTATTATTGTTGACATCACCCTTGAGGTGAACATGTTGGGAGGCGAAACTATAAGCCCCTATCTTTCTATGTGTCCGGTTGAAAAGTTTTGCTCATGGGTACGAGGTGAGTGTTAGCAATCATAGAACACTATATGATGGTTGAGTATGTGGACTTGCCTAAAGGCTCCGACACGTGACCCTTCCTGAAAAGATGATGAATTGTAGTTGCAAAGTTGACTGAGAACATAGTTTGTTGGTTTCTAATAGAGTTTTTGCTTTACTTCGATTGTGTGATGAACTGTTAATTATTCATAGGAAGTATATGATGCAAGTTCTATGGTAAAAGCCCTATGTTAAATTTTGTTGCTGTTATAATAATCAACATGATGCTTCTATGTCCGTATTTTGTTTTTCGACACCTCCCTCTCAAAGAATGTGGACATGTTTTTCGATTTCGGTTTTCGCTTGAGGACAAGTGAGGTCTAAGCTTGGGGAAGTTGATACGTCCATTTTGCATCATGTTTTCTTACTGTTATTTATAATGTTTTTACCCATAATAATGCTTTTTGGAGTAATTCTAATGCCTTTTCTCTCATAATTTACAAGGAACACATCAAGAGGGAGAATTCCGGTAGTTGAAAATCTAGACCTGGAAAAGCTATGTCAGGCCACCTATTCTACACAACTCCAAATGAGCTGAAACTTCACGGAGAATTTTTATGGACTATTTAAGAAATATTGGAGCCAATAAACACTAGAGGGGGGCCACCAGGTGGGCACAACCCACCTGGGCGCGCCAGGCCCCCCGGCGCACCCTGGTGGGTTGTCACCTCCTAGGGCCACCTCTGGTGCCCATCTTTTGGTATATAAGTGGTTTTGACCTAGAAAAAAATATAACAAGACTTTCGGGATGAAGCGCCGCCGCCTCGAGGCGGAACTTGGGCAGGAGCACTTTTGCCCTCCGGCGGAGCGATTCTACCGGGGGAACTTCCCTCCCGAAGGGGGAAATCATCGTCATCATCATCACCAACAACTCTCCCATCTTTGGGAGGGCAATATCCATCAACATATTCACAAACACCATCTCATCTCAAACCCTAGTTCATCTCTTGTATTCAATCTTGTTACCGGAACTACAGATTGTTGCTAGGGGGTGACTAGTAGTGTTGATTACATCTTGTAGTTGATTACTATATGGTTTATTTGGTGGAAGATTATATGTTCAGATCCATTATGCATATTAATACCCCTCTGATCTTGAGCATGATTATTATTTGTGAGTAGTTACCTTTGTTCTTGAGGTCACGGGAGAAATCATGTTGCAAGTAATCATGTGAATTTGATATGTATTCGATATTTTGATAGTATGTATGTTGTTATTCCCTTAGTGGTGTCATGTGAACGTCGACTACATGAAACTTCACCATATTTGGGCCTAAGGGAATGCATTGTGGAGTAGTAAATAGATGGTGGGTTGTGAGAGTGACAGTGACAGAAACTTAAACCCCAGTTTATGCACTATTTTGTAAGGGACCGATTGGATCCTAGAGTTTAATGCTATGGTTAGAATTTGTTCTTAATGCTTTTCTCGTAGTTGCGAATGCTTGCGGGAGGGTTAATCATAAGTATGAGGTTTGTTCAAGTATGAACAACACCTAAGCACCGGTCCACACACATATCAAATTATCAAAGTAGCGAACACAAATCAAACCAACGTGATGAAAGTGACTAGATGAAATTCCCGTGTACACTCAAGAACGCTTTGCTTATCATAAGAAACCGTTTTGGCTTGTCCTTTGCCTCAAAAGGATTGGGCTACCTTGCTGCATACTTGTTACAATTATCATTACTTGCTCATTACAAATTATCTTGCTATCAAACTACTCAACTACTTACAATTTCAGCACTTGCAGACATCACCTTACTGAAAACTACTTGTCATTTCCTTCTGCTCCTCGTTGGGTTCGACACTCTTAGTTATCGAAAAGAGCTACACACTACACCACAACACTGATGTAGGGACAAAAAACTGCCGGGAGAAAGCACTTTATAGGGCAGACAAACTGACGGGACAGGTTTTCTCCCGGGAGATAGAACCGCCACGAGAACGGCTGCCGGGGGGTTGTTCTCCCCGAGGGGATTTTTTTTTCTGTGCGGTGTTTGGCAGTTGCATTGCCGGTGCCCATCTATTTGCCGGCAGTCCACTTTCTCTCGGCAGATTGGTCAAGGCACGTGTAACATCAATTATCGGCAGTCTTGGTACCTGCAGAAGCTCATTTTCCTGGCAGTTCTTATGCCAGCACATAGATTTCACTTCCTATTTTTTTAGGCATCCCTTATGTAATATCCATTCATTCTGTTCAAACCATCAATACATACCACACGATTTATACACACATTTCACTCAAAGTAACATGTCTCATCCATACACTTCAATCAGAGTAGAATGTAGACCTCACCCAGAACCTTAAAGTTGATTCGATAAATTAACATAATAGCCATATGTATAAGTTGGTCGTGCCACAAAAGGTACAATACATCATGTTTCTAAATGTGTGCCACAAAAGGAGTACATATGTTTCTAGGGTGTGTCACACAAGCAAAATGAGCATATACTGGCTTAACAACCAGCAAAATGAGCAGAGTAAGTGTCATAATCACTCTACGAACTTAATTATAGGTCTACCAAATCTTCACTAGCTTGAAGATCTTCCAAA
>NW_024120676.1:0-22393 GCF_003073215.2 Triticum urartu
AATGTGATTTTCTCACCGAACGTGATCCAGGAGACTTGGACCCTGCTCCAAGGAACAAAATAGGCGGTCAGGAGGGGGGGCGCCCCCCCCCGTAGGGCGCGCCCCCTGCCTCGTGGGACCCTTGTTGCTCCTCCGGCGTACTTCTTCCTCCTAAATATACACATGTACCCCCAAACGACCAGAACAGGAGCCAAAAACCTAGTTCCACCGCCGCAACTTTCTGTATCCATGAGATTACATCTTGGGGCCTATTCTGGAGCTCCGCCGGAAGAGGGCGGTCATCATGGAGGGCCTCTACATCATCATAGCCTCTCCGATGAAGTGTGAGTAGTTTACCTCAGACCTTCGGGTCCATAGTTAGTAGCTAGATGGCTTCTTCTCTCTTTGAATCTCAATACAAAGTTCTCCCCCTCTCTCGTGGAGATCTATTTGATGTAATCTTATTTTTGCGGTGTGTTTGTTGAGAACGATGAATTGTGGGTTTATGGTCAAGTCTATCTATGAATAATATTTGAATCTTCTCTGAATTCTTTTATGTATGATTGGTTATCTTTGCAAGTCTCTTCGAATTATCCGTTTGGTTTGGCCAACTAGATTGGTAGTTCTTGCCATGGGAGAAGTGCTTAGCTTTGGGTTCGATCTTGCGGTGTCCTTACCCAGTGATAGAAGGGGAAGCAAGGCATGTATTGTATCGTTGCCATCGAGGATAACAAGATGGGGTTTATTTCATATTGCATGAATTTATCTCTCTACATCATGTCATCTTGCTTAAGGCGTTACTCTGTTTTTAACTTAATACTCTAGATGCATGATGGATAGTGGTCGATGAGTGGAGTAATAGTAGTAGATGCAGAATCGTTTCGATCTACTTGTCACGGACGTGATGCCTATATACATGATCATGCCTAGATATTCTCATAATTATGCACAATTCTATCAATTGCTCAACAGTAACTTGTTCACCCACCGTAGAATACTTATGCTCTTGAGAGAAGAAACTAGTGAAACCTATGGCCCCCGGGTCTATTCTCATCATATCAATCTCCATAAGTTTAATATTGTTTTGCTATTTACTTTGGCTTTACTTTTTACCTTGCATCTTTATATCAAAAATACCAAAAATATTCTATCTATCAGATCTCACTCTCGTAAGTGACCGTGAAGGGCTTGACTACCCCTAGTCGTGTTGGTTGCAAGTAGCTATCATTTTGTGCAGGTATGAGGGACTTGAGCGTGGCCTCCTATTGGATTGATACCTTGGTTCTCAAAAACCTAGGGAAATACTTACGCTACTCTCCTGCATCATCCCTTCCTCTTCGGGGAAAACCAACGCAAGCTCAAGACGTAGCAATGCCTTTCTTCTTAATCCGGCCCATCATAACATGAACCGGCCTTCTAGGCCTTGGGCCTTGTCATCCATGTGACCCGCCATTGGGGTCATCAGTAAGTCACCAAGTACTCGCCGGGTCTCTGTGAGCCACCAAGTCTGGACGGGTCATACTTCCGGCCGGGTCATACCGTGGGGTATATCCCCGACATTAGCCCCTAGTTTAATTTGCATTTATCCATGTTAAACTGATCCTCCAAATCAAGACCAACTTTGATAGATTACACACCGGGTCGAAGGTTCTTCTAGGCCGACATTTGATCATCGTTAAGTCCTTGTCATTTACTTGTTAATATGCACATGTCCATGATCTCATAGCAAATCTTCTTTAGCAGATATGTTTCAACTTTGTCAATGCAAAAAATCCAAATACTTCTTTTGAAAAGTCCAGGTCAATAGGCCAGCTTCAGAGTCAAATTGGTCTCCTGTAGAGAAATATTGTGAAGAATAATCCACTTGAGTCGGCTTCCAAAGCGCCGGCTTAAGAAATATTGGTCTTGAAATACCAATCTGATATTCAGCCGGTTTGAAGATGTAGAACTTGCCGGTGTAATATTACCAAAATTGCTGGTTTGTAAATATTGATGGCACCGAGTCATAATTGTTGCCGACGCCTGGTCATAATTATTGATGACGCCGGGCTATGATTGTTGCAGACACCAAGTCATAATGATTGGGGACGCCGAGTTAATCTGATTTGCTCAAAACTGAGAATTCAGAAGTATTTCTCCTTATATCCGTGTTACCTGTAGCCCCCAAGTGTCGGGTTGTAATGCTTGCATCAACCTGGGACTTGTAATTGTCTTATGCTCACAAAAACTTCAACCGGTGTAGCCTGCAAGGGCCGGGTCATTATGCAATAATGAGCAGGGACTTTGTAGATGTAGACTTGAGCAGCAACATGTAGCCCCCAAGGGCCGGCTCAGTAAGATAATATTGAGCTGGGACTTTATATATATTTCCTTGAAAATAATACCATATGTTGTAATCATCTCCATGGGGCTCGAACCCACGTCCATAAGGTGAAGAGCTTTGTACTCTTCCAATTGAGTAGTGGACCTTTCAATATAATGGATTTAAACTTGTGTACCTTGAATTGTTGACAGGAGCAACTGGTAGCCCCCAAGGGCCGGCTCATTACAATGTGATGAGTCGGGTCTTCAATAAGGCCAGTAAAAATGACTTTGCATTAGCCCCCAAGTGCCATGGTGCATGCTGGTAGTGACATGGGACTAGCATATTTGATGTAATCTCAACTTGAATAATGTAGCCCCCAAGTACCGGGTCGTAAGCCTGCAGCGACTCGGGACTATTCCTTCCATTGTAGGATAAATTATATCCATTGATAAAATAATATCCATTGTGCTGAAGCGACTTTGAAAACCTCAATCATAATATTGGTTATTGATAACCATAATAAAAATCCAGCCATGTTGGCTATTAAAGATTTGAATAATATAACCCGGTTTGAAAAACCGGTTCCTGTGATATTGAATCGTACTGCCGGTTTAGGATACCTGTGCAGTAAGGGTGATAACCCAATCTTTAGAAGCCAAAAACTTCCAAATATTTATGATTGTCATATAACTTATCATCCAAAGTCAAGCCGGGTTAATCGAAACCAGATGTATGCTTCATATATGAACAAAAAGTCTCAAGACAAACCCAAAAGACTGTTTTCAAAAAACTTAAGAAAAATAGAAAGAAGAATTTGAGGCTTCTGATTCGAATACGATCAAGAAGCCCCCTAGTAAGTTTGGCATTGCGCCGATCAAGAGGGTACCGACAACTATGTTCTCTTTGGTTCGAATACGACCTATGTTTGAACAGGAAGCCCCCAAATGACCTTGAGAGGTTTTTAGCGACCCTGATTCGAATACAATCGAAGTCGGACCCAAAAGGGGTTAAGCTATGATTCGAATACGATCAAGAAGCCCCCTAGTAAGTTTGGCATTGCGCCGATCAAGAGGGTACCGATAGCTATGTTCTCTTTGGTTCGAATACGACCTATGTTTGAACAGGAAGCCCCCAAATGACTTGTAAATGTGGCTATGAGCCGGATCAAAGGGTAATCATAGCTTAGCTCAATAAGCCGGAAGCCCCCAAGTGATATATTTCTAAGTTGTGCTCGCCGGGTGCCTATGTTTGAGTTCTGCTGTGCAACAAACTCTCTTTGGTCCCTGTAACTTTTTTTGAAAACTCGAACTTGCGAGAGGTGAATTCTTTTTAAACCGGAATTTCAAACCGGATATTTAGAGCTTCAAAGCTTTGTGGGAGACAGGTTTACCTTGAGCCGGATTGTAAACCGAAGCATCATTGTGAGCCGGAAATTCTGTGACGGCCTTTAAATTTTTACCAATATGGCGGTAGCCTCCGGGACCGGGTTATCTTCCCTCCAATGACCCGGGGTCTTGAATCTCACGATATTTGCTAAGTCATGTCATCATAGCCCCCGAGTCTTAAGACTACTCGAGGAGTTGTCTTGATATTCTCCATTTTTGATCGTGATATAAACCGGTATGAGTCATTCAATAGCTCAGTGTTATAATAATCCCTAGACAACTTGTCATGCATTGGAGAACTTGTAAGCCAGAGTAATTGCACTTTTTTTAAATAAAGCAATATGTAATATAAAAAATATACTGAATGGATATCACCTGATACATCAAGCCAATAGCCATCCGCCGCAGAGTTGATGATCCCGATGGTGAAGCTGAAATCAATCATGGGCGAGTTGGCCGCGGGAGCACACAGATGAGCCGGCCACGGCGTTGTAAGCCAGCTCGGACGGGCGAGCCAATCACAAGGTTTGTAAACCGGCACGGACGCTCGAGCCGGTCGCAGATGCGGATGAATGTAAACTGAACAACGGGGGCGGCAATTTGCACATGTATCTGTCGAATAGCATCGCACGATCAGATGCTAGCGCCTGATGGTGGAGCAAGCTATATATCCATGACACGGCCATCGCTCTTGCAGTGAACAATTGTCCTGCAATAAAAATATCACAACAAGAGTGACTGCTTCAATGAATTAATATTGAAAAATAGATAGGGCAAATAGCACCTGGTAATATCATGTAGTGGACGTAGCCATTCTCAACCCAACTAGTACTAGTACTTCTGTAGCAACAGTAGCAGCACTAGCAAGTAGCAACCAAAATATACATTATCCTTGATCTCACATGGAGTCGGTAGCACCAGTGGTTCATCCGTAGCCCCTTCCCCTCATCCGTGAGTTACAGGTTCAGCTCCAGTAATCGCAACCTAACTTCCCTCGTGAACTCCAACAGCCCTAGTATGGGACGTGGCGGGCCAGCCCAGCGGCTCACCAGTCGGGGCGGCTTGGCGCATCAGGCGGCTCACGCCGCTGCTGAAGGCAAGGGACGGGCAGCGCGTGGAGGAACGACTGACCCGGAGAAAAGGAGGTTCAAAGTATATAGTGGAAATCATGACGGCGGCTCACAGGCGTTGAGGTAGAGATGGTCGGCGATTGATTTGACCGCGACAACAGCTTTTCGAAGCGACTGCGGGTTAAGGGTAGTGCAAGGGTTGTCGTGGTTCTAAGACGGATAGTAGAATGGGGGTAGGTATGAAGAGGCAAGATCCTAGCTATGGAGTAGTTGTACACACGAGTTTACGAGTTCAGGCCCTTCTCGGAGGAAGTAATAGCCCTACGTCTCGATGTCCTGGGGCAGTCGACTGGATTATATGTCTGTGTATGTTTACAAAAGATGTGAACCCTTGTCTTGGAGGAGGGGGTGGCTTATATAGAGTGCGCCAGGACCCCAGCTCCCCTCCGTTATGCGGGGTTCAATGTACATAAAGGTGGAGCGTTATAGGTAACGTCTGTATTAAAGTGCTATAAATGGTAGTTAAGGCTATGAGTAAACGCCTGACCGTTGCTGTGTAGAGTGGCTTCAGATCTTCTGTTTGTCGAGTGACTTCTGTGATGGTCGAGTGACATTGATTCTTCCGAGTGGAATGTCTCCGGTCGAGTGGATGATGGTACCCTTTGAATGCTGCTGGCTTTAGGGTGATGTCCTTGGGGAGGTAGTCTAGGTCAGGCCTATGACCCTACCCTAGGTACATAGCTTCATCATTAGCCCCCGAATGGTTCGGGGCTTGAGTGGAGAAGGAGTTGAGAATTTCTCTGATTCAATTTTTGTGCTTCGGTAGTGACTTATCGTGACCAAGCAAACAACCATAATGATCTCAACTCCTTTTCAGTCGCCTTGATCCACTCTTGAATCTGCCGAGTGAACTTTACTGTGGTGTATTGAGTACTCGTATGGAGAAGATATTCCATCTGACAGATTTCCCTACTTCACGCGGATATCGTGGGATTTGGATTTTGGGAAGCGTGCGAGACGGGGGAGGCCGCAGTAATCGGAAGGGATTAGGTGCGGCCGCCTCGATCACTGCGCCACCTTTTTTTGCCACGTACCTCGCGCGTGACTGTTGCGGGATTTAATTGGGTCGTGCGGACCCACAGGTCAGCCACTCGGAAGCGGCCCCATATAAGGCGTTGGGTCGGGGTTTTCTTTGAAAAGTGCGTCTTTGTTCTTCTCTTTTCCTCTCAGTTTTCTCCGCTGCATCTACTCCTGCTCCAGTGCCACCGCCCCGTTCGAGCTCTGCTCGCCGCGATGGGGAAGGAGAAGACGGTGACATTGGAGCGCGTGAATAAGGTGATGGCGAAGGCGAAGGGGAAGAAGTCTGGCTAGGGCGGATCTTCTTCGAGGGTCGGCCTGCCGTCGGGCTGGATCCAGGGTGACTGGATCCCCTCGACGATCCGCCAGGACGACATTGACGACGTGGTTGAGGGGGGTATGATCCCCCACGAATCGGCGCGACTCCCGGCGAACGAGACGGAGCCACAGCCACAGGAGGGTGAGCGCGTTCTCCTCGCTACTCACGTCGACCGCGGGTTTTCCTTGCCTCCCCACCCTTTCTTTTGAGGTTTTTTGAACTTCTTCAAGGTGCAACTCCACCACTTTACTCTGAATACCATCGTGTACCTTGCTACTTTTGTGTCCATGTGTGAGAGCTTCCTGTGCTGTCGGCCACACTGGGGGCTCTTCAAGCAGGCCAACCCGAGTGATGAGAGGACACAAGTGATTCAGATGTGCGGGGGTCTTGGGATTCAGATGAGGAGTAAAAGTAGTTTCCTAGCCATGATCCTGCCTGAGTCGGTCCAAGGGTGGTAGTCGACCTGGTTCTACTGCAAGGACCAGCCGAATCCCGGTCAGTCGACTGGACTTCCCCCCTTTTCCATGGCCCGAGTGGAGAAGCCCTCTGCTTTGAAAGTGATCCCAGAGGAGAGGGCGCAAGTGAAAGTGATGGTTGAGTGAGTAGTTCAGCTTGTCCGTGACGGGGTAACCGGTATGGTTCTGTTGGAGGTCTTCCTCAGGTGACGCATCCAACCCCTTCAAGCTCGTGACCATCCGATTTGGATGTATTTGGGCACCGACGACTCCACTCGGATCCATCGAGAGGAAGTCGACGATGCCACATTGGAAGGGTGGCTGAAGAGCATCACTGGCAACAAGGACAACCCCAGGGGATCTCGGAGGATTCCTCCGCTCAACAACTCCTACGAAACCGACAAGGTATGACTCCAAGTGGTCGAGTGTCTTCTTGATTTATCCAGTAGCTGTTTGCTGTCATCCGACTGTCTCCTATCTTGGTTGTTGTCTTCTAGGCTCTGACTGAGATGTACTCGATGCCCAACGGGGAGCACGAGCAGGACCCGGAGGGGGCAGCGAGTGGATGTGAAAGCGGCGAGTGGCACTCTACGACGAAGAGGATGAGGACATCGACGACCTGAGTGATGAAGAAGAGGTCAACTCTCCTCCTCGTAGGGAAAAACGATCCAAGATTTCTCACGATCCAGCAAGTGCCCGCGGCAAAGCGACCGTGCAAACTGGGCAGTCATCGAAGCACCCTCGAACGTCTTCTCCGGCGCCGACTGAAAAGGCGTCGAAGCAACCGAAAGCTACACCGTCCAGACCACCAAAGGCCTTGCGGAAGATCAAAGTGGCCATCCTCATTTCTTCTGGGTATTAGTTGGACTTGATTTCTTGTTTTAGTATGAATCTGGATTCGAGTCGAGTCATTTCGTCAAACATGACCGACTGAATTCTGAAATTTGTAGTGCTGCTACTTCTGGGACTTCCACCCGCCAGTATGAAGATGAGGACATGGAAGATGCGGTCACCTCCAACCCGGGTACAATCCTCGTGATCTTGTTCTCGATTGTATAGTAGGTTAAATTCGGGCGACTCATTTAGGGTCGACTGATTTCTTTGCAGCCCCTCCCAATGTCATTGAGCTTCCGGATGATGACGAGGACGTGCCGCTGAGGCCCAGGAAGAAGAAGGCAACAGCTAGCAAGACATCCCAGTCGGAGCCAGCGACGGAGCGAGTAGTTCAACGGCCCGAAGATGTGAGTAAGGTTTCTGTAACCGTTGCTGACCTAGTGTCGAGTGTGCGTCCCGCATCGTTGACTGCTCCAGAGCTTGCTTCAACCATCCAACCTCATGCCTCGGATCTCCAAGCCGCTGCGTCTGGACTGTCCGTCCCCTTCTTTCCTACTCATCATGCTCCAGAAAGCTAGTTGGACACCGCTGCGGAGGCTATTCGTCAAGCTGGCATAATGATGGAGCGGGTGAAGGTGGTGGACGAAAGCAGTCAGGCTGCTTATGGCGCCAGCGCGGCTCTTCGAGCCAATGTCCAAGTAAGTCAACTTCCGACTGAATTTGTTCTTTTAGGATATGTTACCCGAATATTTTCCTTCGTGCAATCTTTCATTCTCTTGCACTTAGAGATTGTACACCCACTAGGTGTAGTCGAGTGGAATCCGAACCAGTGGGGGCACGCCAAGTGCACCCACTGGGTGTAGTCCCCGAGACCGCGGTCGATTGCTGGCAGTCGGTTGGGGCCAGAGCACTTCTTTCTCTCTCTCTCTCTCTCTCTCTCTCTCTCTCTCTCTTTTACTCGGCCTAGGCGGACCGGCCGAGGGGAATCCGAACTAGTGGGGGCATGCTTAGTGCACCCACTGGGTGTAGTCCCCGAGACCGCAGTCGACTGCTGGCAGTCGGTTGGGGTCTGAGTAGTCTTGAAGTTTTATTCATTCAGAAATAAATAATCTTTGATCTTGTCGATTGATATGTCTTTTACTCACTGTAGAAATCTTGTACGCTGATCTCCAAGTTCGCCGAATTTGAGGAAAAGTAAAGGCAACTCAACCTTGACCTGGAGTTGGCTCAGCAGAACTTGAAGAAGGCTTAAGATGGAGTCGCTGGTGCGGAAGGTAACAGCCTGTCGACTGCTTATCTTGACCATCTCTCAAGTTATCTCTTCATTCTTCTGTTTGATCTAAATGTGTATTTTGTAGAGAAAATGAGGCTGGCCCTGGAGAAGAAGGATCTGGACCTTGCAGCTGCGCAAAAGGAGGCTCAGGAGAAGACTGCCCTTGCTGACCAGAAACTGGCTTCGGTCGGAGCACTGGAGGAAGAAATCAACAAGCTGAAGTCGTCTCTCACTGAATCCAATCGAGAGGTGACTCGTTTGAAAAAAGATAAAGTGGCTCTGACCGACCAGCTGGAGAGCATGACTCGCAGGAGGAATGATTTGGAGGCTTATCTGAAAGCTCTCGCCGAGAAACTCTTTATTATGCTTGAAGGTACCTCTTTTTTACTCGACTGTTTTACTATTTGCAGGTTGGACCCGACCAGTCGACTCATTAACTCCATGACTCTGCAGAATTCTGCCAAAACTTTGAAGAGGAGACTGGACGGATCGAGACTGATATAAGGAAATAAATAATAACTTTATTATTTCCTATAGGGCATATTTCCTTCAGATGGCTCGACTCAACGAGATCCCTGGTCGACTGCAGGAATGGAAGAAGTCATCTGCCCGATGTGGTGTTGACGTGGCTCTGTCACTGGTCAGGGTCCACTGCCAAGAAGCTCGAGAGGAGAAGTTGGCGGCGATCAAGGTCGCCAACACAAAAAGGCACGACTTCCAATCCTTCATGGAGACTTTTATTGCTGCTGCCACTCAGATCGCGGACGGGATTGATTTGGACGAGTTTGTCGAGCCTGCAAGTCCTCCTCCCGCCGAGTGAACAAACTGGATACTTAAACTTGCTTTAAATTTGTCTTGTAATGTCGAGTGGTTTTTGTAACCGTTAAATTCCTTTGGGCCTGACGCCCAAGTACTTTTAACTTCGTTCTGAAACTCTTGAGATTTTATCTGATCTTGGTTTATCTTCTGCATGTGCTTGCGTTTGCCTTCGAGTGGAATTTAATCTTCACTCGGAATATTTTTTGAGATGCAAATCTGAGGGAGATATCCCAGTTGACCTGCACCTCGTCGTCCTTGCGGATAGGGATGGAGTGGACATTGTACTTGTGGCGCAGCTCCGTGGAGAGGATTGCAGTCGACCTGCACCTCGTCGTCCTTGCGGATAGGGATGGAGCGGACGTTGTACTTGTGGCGCAGCTCTGTGGAGAGGATTGCAGTCGACCTGCACCTCGTCGTGCTTGCGGATGGGGATGGAGCGGACATTGTACTTGTGGCGCAGCTCCATGGAGAGGATTGCAGTCGACCTGCACCTCGTCGTCCTTGCGGATAGGGATGGAGCGGACGTTGTACTTGTGGCGCAGCTCCGTGGAGAGGATTGCAGTCGACCTGCACCTCGTCGTCCTTGCGGATAGGGATGGTTTTTCAACTTAGGCGAGTACTAGACTGCAGCTAAGCCCCCGGGCGTGAGGTTTTCTCATCACTCGGTAGGATTTTTGAAACTTAGGTGAGCACTGGGCTGCAGCTAAGCCCCCGAGTGTGAGGTTTGCTCATCACTCGGTAGGATTTTTGAAACTTAGGCGAGCACCGGGCTGCAGCTAAGCCCCCGAGTGTGAGGTTTGCTCATCGCTCAGTAGGCTTTTTGAAACTTAGACGAGCACTGGGCTGCAGCTAAGCCCTCGAGTGTGAGGTTTGCTCATCCCTCGGTAGGATTTTTGAAACTTAGGCGAGCATTGGGCTGCAGCTAAGCCCCCAAGTGTGATGTTTTCTCATCACTCGGTAGGATTTTTGAAACTTAGGTGAGCACTGGGCTGCACCTAAGCCCCCGAGTGTGAGGTTTGCTCATCACTCGGTAGGATTTTTAAAACTTAGGCGAGTACTGGACTGCAGCTAAGCCCCCGAGTGAGAGATTTGCTCATCAATCGGTACGATTTTTTCAACTTAAGCGAGTACTGGACTGCAGCTAAGCCCCCGAGTGAGAGGCTTGCTCACCACTCGGTAGGATTTTGTAAACTTAGGCGAGTACTGGACTACAGCTAAGCCTCCGAGTGAGAGGCTTGCTCATCACTCGGTAGGATTTTTAAAACTTAGGCGAGTACTGGACTACAGCTAAGCCTCCGAGTGAGAGGCTTGCTCATCACTCGGTAGGATTTTTAAAACTTAGGCGAGTACTGGACTACAGCTAAGCCTCCGAGTGAGAGGCTTGCTCATCACTCGGTAGGATTTTTAAAACTTAGGCGAGTACTGGACTACAGCTAAGCCTCCGAGTGAGAGGCTTGCTCATCACTCGGTAGGATTTTTAAAACTTAGGCGAGTACTGGACTACAGCTAAGCCTCCGAGTGAGAGGCTTGCTCATCACTCGGTAGGATTTTTAAAACTTAGGCGAGTACTGGACTACAGCTAAGCCTCCGAGTGAGAGGCTTGCTCATCACTCGGTAGGATTTTTAAAACTTAGGCGAGTACTGGACTACAGCTAAGCCTCCGAGTGAGAGGCTTGCTCATCACTCGGTAGGATTTTTTCAACTTAGGCGAGTACTGGACTGCAGCTAAGCCCCCGAGTGAGAGGCTTGATCATCACTCGATAGGATTTTTTCAAGTTAGGCGAGTACTGGACTGCAGCTAAGCCTCCGAGTGAGAGACATGCTCACCACTCGGTAGGATTTTTTCAACTTAGGCGAGTACTGGACTGCAACGAAGCCCCCGAGTGAGAGGCTTGCTCATCACTTGGTAGGATTTTTTCAACTTAGGCCCTGTTTGTTTCATAAGTCCTAGGACATTTTTAAGTCCCAACTTATAAGTTATAAGTCCCTAACTGTTTGTTTACAGGGACTTATAAGTCCCAAGTCCCTACCTGTTTGTTAGCAGGGACTTATAAGTTGATAAAACACTTGTTCACATAACCCTTGTTCATACAAACGAATTACAGAATAGTGACAACCGAAATAACACTTGTTCACAACACTTGTTCATACAAACGATTAACACTTGTTCATAAGAACCAGAATAAGAGAGAGTACATAAGAACTGAGATAAAAGAAATTACATAAGCAAACAACACTTGTTCATAACACTTGTTCATACAAACGATTAACACTTGTTCATAACACTTGTTCATACAAACGATTAACACTTGTTCATAAGAACAAAAATAAGAGAGATTACATAACAATCGAGATAAAAGAAATTACATAAGCGAACAACACTTGTTCATAGCATTGTTGTTTGAAGGACCACAACCCATCAGCGACCCAAGCTCTGAATTGATTCATAGCAGCACTGTCCATCTCATTTGTTGAATCATTTGTTGTGGTCGTTGGCATAGACAATGGTACATAATTTTCATCTTGATCACACTTGTCGAATTCTATATCAGGGAGTTGACTTTGTCTAATAAAATTGTGCAGTGCAATGCAAGCCACAATGATTTTGCTTTGTTTCTGCTGTGGATAACTAGGCAAGTGAAACAAAATCCTCCACTTGTTCTTCAAGACTCGAAAACACCTCTCGACGACATTTCTAAGTGAAGAATGGGTGAAATTGAAGTGTTCCTTTTTTCCTCTAGGCATTGTGCCATCACGGTACTCCTGGAAATGATAGGTTAAACCCTTGAATGGTGCAAGATAACCCGGTCTATTTGGGTACCCTGAGTCCACAAGATAAAACTTATTAGGTGGAGGTTTTGGAAACTTGTCACCAAATCTGGATCGGGCATCATTGAAGACCCTCATGTCATGCACTGATCCTAGCCAACTAGCTAGGACAAATGTGAATCTCATATCAAAGTCACACACACACATCACATTCTGACTCTTCTCCTTATGTCTATTCCTATGCTGGGCAGCAGTGGCAAGTGGTACCACAACTTGTATGTGTGTCCCATCTATTGCACCAATGCAATTATCCATAAATGGTGCATACTTTCTAGATCTTAATTTGGAACGCACAGTTCTGAATTGACGATCTACTGGCCTGATGATGTCTTTTGCAAGCTTGATCAGACATAACAAAACCTTATCAAACTTACTTACAATTGTCTCCAATGACCTAACAAATCTGTTTTCTGCTTGTCTTACAGATTGAGGGGAACCTACTATCCAAAGAAACAGGCCTAGAGACTCAACTGATGACATTTTTTAGTGGACTTCAAACCATAGGAATCAACAAGCACACTATGCAATTTCTCAAACACTGGTCTGTGCATTCTAAACATGTTGTAACAAGCAGTTTCGTTGCCTAGTGTTGTCATAACCCAATGATGCCCAGTCTGTATTGGTACTCTTCTAGGTCCTTTGTTACCGTAAGAGTCCAAGTAGTACATACCAATCAAGCAGGCCATCTGCATCATTCTTCTCTTCCTTTTTTGGTGAATGAATAACATCAGTGCTTCATCATCACTGCTGCTCCCATCATCACTGCTGATTCCATCAACACTGATGTCATCATCTTGAAACATGCAAACATTAGTGTAACTTCTTCATCATGCACCACCTCTTCAACTTGAAAACATTAGTACATGCATGAAAAAGGACACACAGTAACATGCAATGATCATTTAAAAAGGACACACAGTCACACAGTACAGGTCCATTACATAAATTAGAAAAAGGACAAACAAGATCACTACTACACTAGGACAACTTCTTCATCATGCACCACCTCTTCAACCAAGTCAGTCTAGCCTGATCACTTGAAATGTTCTGAAATATGACTCTGCTTGCCTCATCTGCAAACAGTTGAGTTGCCATGAAGTACTCAACACTTGTTTCTTCTGCACCACATTTAACTACCAACATTTGACAATGAGTAATGGATTCCTTAGTGTTGTTTGCTTTCTTCTCCTTTGCCTTGTCCTTTGCTTCCTGCCTTTTGTTTGCATATTTAGTGATCATGTCAGAAGTGTTCTCACTATTCATAGTATTGATGAGCCCTGTCATTAGTTTCACCATTGGGCTCTTGTGTTTCTTGCTGACTGTTCACCGCCATTGCTTCCCCTCTTCCTGCTGGTGGTGCTCATTGGACTCTCCTCATTCCCATCATCGGCAACAACATATTCTTCTTCATCTTCATCTATGGGCACATAAGCTGATGATCCATCAACTACCACACCTTGAAATAGCTCTATTAGCATATCCAAATACTCAGGATTGCCACCCTTGACTCTTCTGACATCTGGTCTCTCCTGCAACATTAGTTAGGTAATTAGGACAAGGCTAAATAATGTAACCACGTGTGAGCAATTCAGATGTATTTTGCAGAATAATGTATGTACCTTAATTACTTTTTTCCACCACTCATTCGATGCGGTTATAGCTCCATCTCTAGTACGGCCACAACCTGTTTGCTGCCCCAACCACACCCAAGCAGTATAGTGGCTCTTGAGTCTAGTTATGCAATTTTTGAATTGCTTGGTAGTATGGAGGAGGCCAGCACGCTGATAAATTTTTTTCTTCATGTTATTGTAGGCTCTACTTGTCCAAGTACCATTCACACAGTGCCCATCCCTAGATTCCTCACAGGCGATGTTACAAAATACAGTAATATGCTCGTCTCTCCAATCAGCCTTGGCAATGTTTTTCTAAACAAAAAAATAACAAGTACACAATTCAAACAAAAGTAGAATCAAGCTGGTTCAAATTCTACACCAAGGTATACCATTATACACACAATTAGCTAGCATATAAAGAAGATGAATTTGCACCCTGTGACAGAAAGCTAACTATGTATACCAATCAGAATTTTACCTCTCCAAAAGCAAAATCCTCATCTTCAATCTTCAAAGCCTTCATTCTCATCGACATCTTCTGAAGATGCAGCAGTTGACGACACACGTTGCTTCCCCGCAGCTTTTCCTCTACTGCCGGCCAACGAGGACCCATGGGCTTGACCTACACCGCATCCGGTGACCTGTGACACGGCCCTCCCACGCCCTATCATGCCTCCCTCAACAGCAGATGCGCCCGGGGCGACGAACGGACGTAGGTGAGAGCCAGCTCGGCCTCCGAAGTTCAGAGACCGTGCTCGGCCTCCTCCGCCCTGAGACACGGGCCTCCCACCACCAGGTCCAGTAGGAGGAATACCATGGCCGACGGACTGGCCGAAGAGGAGTTGCTGGTACGAGCCCAACTCCGGGAAGTCGTCGACGTTGTGGTTGAGATCCAAGAATCCCATTCCCCTCCCGAGATTTCCCCCAGCGGATGAGCCTTGCGATGCCTGATGATGCACGTGGAACTGAGACGAGAAGGGGATCTGGTCCTCCTCATCGTTGGCCATGGCGGCGGCGCTTCTGGGTACTGGGGGCGGCGGTGATTTTGGTTGCTGGGGGCGGCGGCGGAAGGAGCAAAGGGGGGCAGGAGCGATGCGGGGTAGGAGCGATGTGGGATGGGGCAGGGGAATCGATGGATAAGTCCCAATAAGCTCCTCCCTGAGAGTCTTTTTTGATAAGTCCCAAATCACCACTTTAAGTCCCTATAAGTCCCTCCTGATTGGTTTAGATGGGACTTATAGGGACTTAAATAAGTCCCAAAAGCAATAACTCCCTTGAAACAAACAGGGTCTTAGGTGAAACGGATTCGTAGCTAATCCACCCACTGGGGGATTTCAGAAACAAACGTAAGCAATCGACAATCATTTTCAGAAGACTGTAAAAACTCTTGTCTTTGATAAAAAAACTACAAAGGTGCTTCTTATTACATCTCAACAGACTGAGTGTTTAAGTATAAAAGGGGCGAAGCAGCTCCGCATTCCAAGCGTGCGGCTCGTCTTTCTTGTGCTCGACGTCGTAGAGGTTGTACGCTCCATTGTGGAGCACTCTGGTGACAACGAAGGGGCCTTCCCAAGAGGGAGCAAGCTTGTGTTGTTTCTGCTGATCCACTCGGAGAACCAAGTCTCCCTCTTGAAATGCTCGACCCCTCATGTTTCTGGCATGGAATCAACGCAGGTCTTGTTGATAGACGGTTGATTGGACCAAGGCCATCTCTCTTTCTTCTTCCAAGAGATCAATGCTACCTCTTTTAGCACTGCGTTGGTTTTCCCCGAAGAGGAAGGGATGATGCAGCAAAGTAGCATAAGTATTTCCCTTAGTTTTTGAGAACCAAGGTATCAATCCAGTAGGAGGCTACGCGCAAGTCCCTTGTACCTGCACAAAACAAATAAATCCTCACAACCAACGCAAATAGGGGTTGTCAATCCCTATGAGGCCACTTACGAGAGTGAGATCTGATAGATATGATAAAGGTAATATTTTTGGTAAAGATGCAAAGTAAAATAAAAGAAAAGTAAATAGCAAAGTAGTAGGAGAACAACATGATGAAGATAGACCCGGGGGCCATTGGTTTCACTAGTGGCTTGTCTCGAGAGCATAAGTATTCTACGGTGGGTGAACAAATTACTGTTGAGCAATTAACAGAATTGAGCATAATTATGAGAATATCTAGGCATGGTCATGTATATAGGCATCACGTCCGAGACAAGTAGACCGACTCCTGCCTGCCTGCATCTACTACTATTACTCCACTCATCGACCGCTATCCAGCATGCATCTAGAGTATTAAGTTAAAAACAGAGTAACGCCTTAAGCAAGATGACATGATGTAGAGGGATAGACTCATGCAATATGAAGAAAACCCCATCTTGTTATCCTCGATGGCAACAATAAAATACGTGCCTTGCTGCCCTTACTGTCACCGGGAAAGGACACCGCAAGATTGAACCCAAAGCTAAGCACTTCCTCCCATTGCAAGAAAGATCAATCTAGTAGGCTAAAGCAAACTGATAATTTGAAGAGACTTGCAAAGATAACCAATCATACATAAAAGAATTCAGAGAAGATTCAAATATTATTCATAGATAGACTTGATCATAAACCCACAATTCATTGGTCTCAACAAACACACGGCAAAAAGAAGATTACATCGAATAGATCTCCACAAGAGAGGGGGAGAACATTGTATTGAGATCCAAAAAGAGAGAAGAAGCCATCTGGCTACGATGGACCCGTAGGTCTGAGATAAACTACTCACACTTCATCGGAGGGGCTATGGTGTTGATGTAGATGCCCTCCGTGATCGATCCCCCTCCGATGGAGCTCCGGAACAGGCCCCAAGATGGGATCTCATGGATACAGAAAGTTAAGGCGGTGGAATTAGGGTTTTTGCTCCTGTTCTGATTGTTTGGGGGTACGTGGATATATATAGGAGGAAGAAGTACGTCGGTGGAGCAATAGGGGGCCCATGAGGGTGGCGGGTGTGCCTGGTAGGTTAGGGCGCACCCCCCTACCTCGTGGCCTCCTGTTACGTGCCTTGACATAGGGTCCTAGTCTCCTAAGATGTATTCGATGAGAAAATCACGTTCCAGAAGGTTTCATTCCGTTTGGACTCCATTTGATATTCCTTTTCTTCGAAACCCTGAAACAGGAAAAAACAGCAATTCTGGGCTGGGCCTCGGGTTAATAGGTTAGTCCCAAATATAATATAAAAGTGGATAATAAAGCCCAATAATGTTTAAAACAGTAGATAGTATAGCATGGAGCAATCAAAAATTATAGATACGTTGGAGACGTATCAATCAACTGCATCTTGTCATGCTTGTTCTGCTTCTTCCTCTGAGAAAAGCTCAACTCGGGGCGCATTGTGGAGCAAGTCACTCGGAAGTACAGCTTCGGCTCCATAAACCAAGAAAAATGGGGTTCTGCTAGTCGACCGATTGGGAGTTATCCTCAATCCCCACAATACTGATGGAAGTTCATCGACCCGGGCTCCTGCTGTGTGTTTGAGGTCACGCATCAGTAGGGGTTTCAGTCCTTTGAGAATCAATCCATTTGCTCTTTCAGCTTGTCCATTCGACTGGGGATGGGCGACTGAGGCATAGTCGACTCGAGTACCTTGTGAAGCACAGAAAGTTCTGAATTCATCAGAATCAAAGTTTGATCCGTTGTCAGTGATGATGCTGTGTGGAACACCATATCTGAATGTTATCTCTCTAACGAAGCTGACAGCAGTACTGCCATCAAGGTTCTTGATAGGCTTGGCCTCAATCCACTTGGTGAACTTGTCGACTGCTACAAGCACATGAGTGAATCCACTCCTACCAGTCCTCAGAGATCCAACCATGTCCAATACCCAAACAGCAAAGGGCCAGATGAGTGGAATGGTCTTCAGGGCCGACACAGGCTTGTGAGACATGTTGGAGTAAAACTGGCAACCTTCACATTTGTCGACTATTTCTTGTGCCATCTCATTTGCCCGTGGCCAGTAAAATCCCGCTCGGTATGATTTGGCCACAATGGTCCGAGAGGACGCATGATAATCACAGGTCCCCGAGTGGATGTCGTTGAGGATCACTCGACCTTCTTCGGGCGTTATGCATTTCTGGCAAACTCCAGTCACACTTTCTCTGAACAATTGTCCTCTTCTAAGTAAAGGCTTTAGATCAATGGACGATCTGTCGAGCCTCTTCTTCATCTTCTGGGAGTTCCCTTCTAAGAATGTTTGCGATATATGGTACTGTCCAATCGGGGGCGATGACCAAAACCTCCAAAATCAAATCGACTACGGCTGGAACCTTGATTTCAGTCGGATGGGTGGCACTCTTCGGCTGTGGGGGCTCTTCAGTGAAGGGATCTTCTTGAACTGAAGGTGTATGAATGTGCTCCAAGAACACATTGCTGGGGATGGCTTCTCTCTTGGCACTACAAGAAATATGTAAACTTGTGACCTTGACTATTGGTCACTGAAAGGTCATTGTTTTTCATTTGTGACCTTTTTGTGACCAAAAACAGAAGGTCAAAAGCTGGCGGTCGTAAACTGAAATTAACGACCTTCTCTCTGAGAAGGTCGTAGACATTTACGGCCAAAACAGAAGGTCGTTGAACCCATGACCTTTTGTTTTGGTCACTGGTTGTCTGCCCAGGCCACGTCGGATCCAACGTGGCAATCTGACGTGGCAAAATTGCGACCAATTGAAAAGGTCGTTAATTAGAATCAGTTCGGTCCATTTCGGTGCTTTAAATGGGCCGAGCCCATTAATTCAGCCTTTTTAATATATATATATATATATATATATTGTTAATTATTGGCCCTCGGCCTTTTACGGTCCTGTTTTTCTTTTCTTTTTTGCCTCTGCCTTTTACAGTCTAGTTTTATTGGCACTCAGCCATGGCATTTTAATTTAGGACTCATCACTCTTAAGTTCTGTACATGCGTCATTTTGAGTCAATTTCCAGTTCAAATATATGCTATAAATGTAGAATATTTCTCAATACAGCCAAACTTGGTATGTTACAATAATACATAGTATCCAGTTTTCTAATACACAAAAAGATCAAAAATAACAAGCTCCAATGAGGTACTCGTTGCTGGGTGCTTCTTCATCATGGGACTTGCTGGGTGCTTCAACACTTGAACAAAGGACATCTACAGCTTATAAATAGAACAATTAGGAACAAAATAAAAACAGAACATTCTGCATTTGGTGCGAAAATGGTTAGAGCAAAGAGGAGCTTCAGCAACAGAGAAAACATTTTCAGATGGATATTTTTGTTTGACTCATGTACTACTACTCCCTTTAATTTTCAGGACTACATATTCTGAATCTACTAGTAGTGGTGGTGCTCAATTGCCACTGTTCAGGTCAATGGTAGATGCAGGCAGGTAATTAAATGTAGAAAATTAGCTAGCCTGCTCTCATGGAAGTTTTCAAAAGACCACACTGATCACGCAAGGACTCTTGCTAGCATGAACCATGAAAACTGTTGAAAATAGAACAGTTCACAGGAGAGCAAGAAAATTCTAAAGTAGCACATAGGACCACACCTAGAAAGCCTAATACACACACGTAGGCTACTTCCAAGGTAGAAGCTTGAGAAGTTGTTCAATTCTCAAATTTAAGGAATTAGAAGAAACAACAATCTAGCTTACATGCTGCCTACATTGTGTCTTATATCAGGGTCTAAATGAAACACAGGAACATGGTTCCATGTATGAGTAGAGAGGGGAGACGGTTCAGCTATACCAGAAGCGGCCCAGTGTCGATGCATGCGTCGCAAACACAGCACGACATAGCAGTGTCCTATACATGATGTTGCAAACAAAGTCGTGCCAATTTATGGCGTGATTACACAAGTCAACAACTGAATCCCCAACTGTATTTGCATATACTGTAGCAAACTAGATTGATATTATTTTTTCTTTTTCGTTGAGCTTGTGATTCAGTTAGGCATCCATGAGTGGCAGGGAAGTGCAAAGTGCAGGTAGCAGCAGTGTACAACTAGCTAGAAGAGGACTAGGAGGAGCAAAACCAAACCTTTTTCTGCTGGATTTTGAGGCGTTGGAGGTGCATCTCAGATTCTCCTGCAGAATAGCAGTGAGGAGGCTTCACCAACAGAGCAAAACCAAGGACAGAACTTGCTTCTCTAGATTAACATTGGCCTTCACCACACACTCATACTTGTCTTGCAAATAATGCCATCATGAGTTCAACATCAGCTATCCACCTGCCTTTCAAATTAGTAACCATATACAACAAAATAATAAGTTGTGAGGAGCAAATTAGAAACCATCATCCATTGACTCGTTGATTTGTTTGAAATGAAGCAGATGCTATGATTTGTTTGATACACACAGTTCTGCAATACAGGAGAGAAAAACATAAGAGTGTATCCTAAATTGCAAGTAAAGTGGTACAAAGCATGTGAATTGCAGCAAATTTTAATTCTTATTCTGCATAACTCGTAAATGGTGATGCATAGTAGCATACTATCAGCTCTATAGTCCTACTGAGAATCAACTACCAAGAGGATATTAAAAAAACAGACCCTGACATATTTTAGGACAAACAACCACAACCTGAAATAAGCTTGCAAAAGATAGCATGTCCACTTGGATTTACGGCTGTACACATGTATGTAAAAATGCAGAACCAGTTAAAACTGTGTAGAATAGTTGATGATCCTAAGATCCTACCTACCCAGCACTGAAATGCAAAACTTTTAGTACTAACCGCTAAATATACATGTTACGAGGGGTGATAAATAATTACACAGCAAAAGCATCATCCTCCATGATCCCATCAAAAATTCTTCACCACACACTCACACTGGTATTGATCATGCATGCATCACCTTAGGAGTATATATGCAAGTAGAACCTAAAACAAGGTGATGCATAGTAGCATACTATCAACTCTATAGTCCTACTGAGAATCAACTACCAAGAGGATATTAAAAAAACAGACCCTGACATATTTTAGGACAAACAACCACAACCTGAAATAAGCTTGCAAAAGATAGCATGTCCACTTGGATTTACGGCTGTACACATGTATGTAAAAATGCAGAACCAGTTAAAACAGTGTAGAATAGTTGATGATCCTAAGATCCTACCTACCCAGCACAGAAATGCAAAACTTTTAGTAGTAACCGCTAAATATACATGTTACAAGGGGTGATAAAAAATTACACGGCAAAAGCATCATCCTCCATGTTCCCATCAAAAATTCTTCACCACACACTCACACTAGTATTGATCATGCATGCATCACCTTAGGAGTATATATGCAAGTAGAACCTAAAACAACGGGCACTGAAATTAAGAACAATTCTCTCTCTGTATATGCATACGCTCCTCCTCGTGGGTACTATAGCACCGAGGTCTTGTGCCAATAGCGGAGCCTTTGATGCCGTAGAACTGTTGTTACTGATGATATGATGATGCAAGTTATACAGAATTATGCTATGTTCACCGCTACAGTATAGATACATGATACTACTAGCCACAAGGAAGTTCAAGCAGTGAAACTTGAATAATGCTGCTTGAGAACAGTAGTAAGAAAATGCAACTTAGATACACTGTCATAAGAATAACCCGATAGATCGCTCAAATCTGACAAATCTAGATACCATCCCCATACTGTAAGTGTGGACTAGCATCATGAAACAACCAGAGATACAGAACAAGTCCTGGCTCTGAAATCCTTATAATCGAGGGAGGGGTGAATAAACAGCAGTAGCGAAGAGGAGGTAGCCTGTGTTTCGGCCTTTCCTTTCGTTCTTTCAAGTACTGTACTTTATTTTCCCTAAAGAAAAAGCATCGCCTTCTACCTCTTCAAGCATAGATGCAGAGAGAGACAGTTTGCAAGTTGCGATGTGTTTGGCATTTGGACATTGGAGACTATACCCACTGAACTACACTACATATTTAGGGTCAGTCGTGTAGAAGAAAAGAAAAGAAAAGGAAACAGAGCTAGACAAGCGAACATACAACACAGGAATCTGTACTACTGGTAGTAGCTAGTAAAACACTAGAGGCAAACAGGTATGCAATCTGCGGCTCTGCACAATGTAGCGACCAGACCTCAAACGGTCTGATCTCTGCGCTCCGGTGTCATCCCTGGATCAGTAATGCTGACACCACACAGTACTCGGAGGATTTATAGCAAAGTAGCAATCACACACTTATTACATCGAGTGTCTCATAAGAGAACTTATTACAATAAATATGGCTTAAGGCCATCTAATAACAATAACAGCGGAAGGCTTGGAAGATAAGTGAGTCCATCAACTCCAACGACATCACTGCGTATAGAACCACGACCTAAAACTCCTTAATCATCGTCTGAAAAGTCTGCAACATTAACGTTGCAGCCCGAAAACGGGTCAGCACATGGAATATGCTGGCAAGGTAACACATAGAGAGTAATGGAATG
>NW_024120677.1:0-13494 GCF_003073215.2 Triticum urartu
CAGCAGGATGCAGAATTAGTTTCATCTGTTTTCCAGTGCCCAGCATGGATGGTCTAGACTCTGTTTTGTTTTTCAGAAAATAGAAGCTTCGCGTTGTAGTTCAGTTTAAAGCACTGTTTATTGATAGCTTCGTTTTGTAGTTCAGTTTAAAGCACTGATTATTGATAGCTTTGTGTTGTAGTTCAGTTTAAATCACTGATTTTTGATAGCTTTGTGTTTTAGTTCAGTTTAAATCACTGATTATTGATTTTTTTCCGACAAAGAATCACTGATTATTGATAGCTAATACGCTGAGTAGTTGTGAAGGGACATTGGTTATTATTTCCCTCTGAATATCGTTCGTAGTGCTGCTGCGTCTTTCTTATGCTGATGATGGCTGTTTAGATTCAGTTTTAGAAAAGTCTGTTTTAAATAGATGTTTAGGGGAAACAGGTTTATGTAGTTTTCTGTCAAGCACAACTGTTGTACTTATGTTGTCCGCTAAATATATGATGCGCTGGGAGAAAAAAGAAGTGGTTGTTGTGGTTGAGTACAGTGAAAACATTCTCAAAAGTCTCTGCAGCTTGTTAAGATGTTAAACGTGATCACCAGAAAAAAGAGTCGTTGCGGTCATACATTCAACTTGTACTGTCATTGGTGTTCCAGTGCTCCCCTTTAATTTGCCAGTTGTTAGTTTTTTTTTTTTGCGAATACGCAAAGGTTGCGTATCATTTCATTGATAGAAGAGTACAATAAAGGATACAACACATGCCATGAACGCAAAAAGGCATAAACATGGTGTACGGAGCAGAGAGAGACAGGTGCTAAGCCCGAGCAGGGTGAAAGACACAACTAAACCAACCAAACCTAAAACTAGAGGAGCAGACCAAATCAGCAGGACGTCCTCCTGGCGGTGGCGTGAAGGGCTATGGGCGGCGGCGGTGCGCGCCGTGCCAGCGTCGGCGGCTTCCCACGTGCGCCTAGATCCAGATCTCGGCTGGGTCTGGCAGCGGGTGGGGCCTCGTCAGCAGGGTCTGGGCGCGTGCAGCGGCGCCTAGGCTGGTTATGGTCGGCTGCGGGAGGCTCTGGAGGTGTGTGCTGCCGGTTTCGGTCCCTCTTGCTGGCGGTGGTGGTCGCGGGGTGTTGGTGGAGGTCTTCGGGCTGAAGCATGGGTGGGCTGCGACGGTGTGGTAGCAACTCACGGCGATGCGCGGGCCGTGTGCAGTGGCGGCTGGACGTGCTCCGGCGTCCTCTCGTCTGCGGGCGGTCCTTGTGGATGCTTCTAGATATCTTCTATGGTTGCATCTGGTGGCTGGTCCGGCTTCTCGCGTCGTTGAGCGGGTGACAGGTTTGGGCTAGGTGCGGATCCAGGCAGGGTGCTTTGGTTGGGCATCAGGGATGATGTTCGGAGAGGGGGTGGGACAGATGGGTGGCGCCGATGCGGTCGGGCCACCTGTCACCGGCAAGGGTGCTGGGTGTCGACATAGTCCGCTCCCGCCCGACCTCTTCTTCAACCTGGTTGCTCCCCAATCAATCTGGTCGTTTCGGCCGCTGGCGGCTCTCTCGGCGGGCGGGGGTTGCCGGTTGGTCATCATTCATAGTCATGATGGATCTTTGGGGCATCTTGTTTCCCGGGCGGCGGCCCGGGAGGTGGGAGCCGCAGTGCTTGTGGGCTGAGCTCGTGGCTCAGGTGTGGGCGGCTAGTGGCCATGGCCGCATAGGCGGTGTGGTGGCTGCCATCTCGATGTTCTCGTCAGAGGCGGAGTTTGCGAGCCAGGGTGAAAAACCTGTCTGGTTTGGCCAAACCGACGGAGACGGCGCCTGCGGGTGTCGCCATCTTTCTCAAGCCTCCGTTGTGGTTGCTCCCTCCCTTCGTCGCGCTCCGGATGAAAATCTGATCTTTTGATCGGGCGGTGGCGGCGGTGTTGTGTCATGTCCTTCCCGAAGGCATCGTCTTGGAGCGCTTGGTTTTGTCGAGCTTCAACTTCACCTCTTCGTGATATCTTCATCGGAAGGGCGCCGGCGGCTCTGTTGTGATGCTTAATGTCTTCTCCTGTAGTCTACTTCGAGTCGTGCGCCATGTTGCTTTTGTAGCCCTTTGGCACCTATATATGTATCTGGCCTTGGGTGTATGTGAGTGTGGTGTGGGGTGTTGTGTTTGTATCGGTTTCGGATGTTGGTTGGTTGTTGCTTTTTATATAAAGCGGGGCGAAAGCGTTTTTTGGTAACACGGTAGAACAACTCAGCTGGTCGCAGCCATATTTATACTTCCTTTTGTTTTAAGTAAAACGGGAGGGGAGACCCATACCTACAGATTTTTATAAAATACCCATGGACAAAACGTTTACTGGGGGCAACAGTTCTTACATACCAGGGTACACAGCAGGAGAGAAACGGAGGGACAAGTGCAAAGGAAGATAACAAAGGGGAAGGAAATTGGTGACTAGCTTGGCCAGCTCGTGATCCATTTGATAGAAGTTCATCTTTCTTAGCCCTGTGCACCCAGATTTTAACCATGGCCGAGCCTTTGATTCCTTGCTAGCCAGATAGACCAAAGTACATCGATTGCAATCGCGCGACCATGATCTTCGTTTATCTTCAGAGAGGAACGACTTACATCGGTCAGTAAAAATGTCAGCCGGTTCATTCACATCACCGATTCATTTGCACGTATTTTCTGTTCGAGTAATTCACTTGCACGTATTTTCTGGTCGCGCGAATAGCAACCTTGGTTCTCTGCTGCAGATTTTGATCATTATTAATCACAGCCAATGCCCCATCGTGGCCCCCTTTCACCTTCCACCAATGGCAGAGCGCTGCAACACAATGGCGTCTCCTCGTGAGGGCAAACGAGTAGTAAATGACATGCAGCAACGCAAACATCTAGTAGATCGAAAGTGTGAACAGGTCACTGTTTCCCCTTGACTGAATGTGAAACGAATGGATCTAACTTCCCCGAGTACTTGTACACCTCTATATAAAGATAGATAGAGGCAGCAAATGCATCTTCCCTCTCGCCAGTCTTCCACCTTACTCCAACTCTCCAAGCCCACCTCCATAGTCCATAATGGCAGAGCACTGCAAGCTTGCTGCTGCCATGGTAGCTGAATCTGAGGAAAGGTCATATGTGGTAAAGGTAGATGGATACTCAAGAGTAAAGGGGCTACTGAAGAACGGGGAGTTCGTCATTTCTACCCCTTTCAGTGTTGGAGGTCACAACTGGAACGTGGAATATTACCCCAACGGTTACCCCGAGGATTGTTCTGATTTCATATCTCTTTATCTATTTCATGAATCTGCCGATGCCGGAGATGTGAAGGCCAAATTCACGGTCAGTGTACTTGACAAGAATGGAGAACCGGTGGCTTCATGCAACCGTACCTCCGACCCTGTAACCTTCTCAAAGGAGGTTTCATATTGTGGTTACGACGACTTCATCAAGAAGGCTGATTTGGAGGCATCAGCGCATCTGAGAGACGATTGTTTCACCATCAGGTTCGATGTCACCGTCATAAAGGACATCCACGGTGAAGAAAAATCGGTTCCTCCAAGCGACCTGCACCGGCATTTCGGCGACATGCTCAAGAACAAGGATGCAGCAGACCTCACCTTTAAGGTTGGGGGACAGGAATTCTCTGCTCACAGGTGTGTCCTTGCTGCTCGCTCACCCGTCTTCAAGGCAGAGCTCCTCGGCGCCATGGAGGAGAGTTCCAGTAGTACTATCGAAATTCATGACATGGAACCTGATGTATTCGAGTCCTTGCTCCATTTTATATACACCGACTCCGCTCCTGTGCTTCAGATGGCCAGTGAAAAAAGTGAACCATGTGTAGATGTGGTGATGGCCGGCCATCTACTTGTGGCGGCTGACAGGTACAATATTGGGAGGCTGAGGGTGATACTTGAGGAGAAACTGTGCAGTCACATTGATTCCAGCATGGTGGCAACCAGCTTGGCTTTAGCTGAGCAGCATGGTTTCCATCGTCTCAAAGAAGCTTGTTTCCAGTTCCTCTCTTCTCCACCCAATTTGGAGGCAATGATGGCAAGTGATGGGTATGAGCACCTGAAATCCAGCTGTCCATCTGTTCTCAAGGAGCTGATAGCTAGAATCATCCCAGCTGAATGGAAAGCGGCAAAGGATATTATCATGGCAATTTAGTAACCATTCAAATTATTATTTTTATTATTAATCATTATGCTACTTCTTCATGTATGTTTGAAGGGGAAAATACTATTTATCAATCATATTCAACCTACTCATGTGAGCAGAATGGTCACTTTCTTTTCTTGCTAGATAAAAGAAAACATTGCTGAGACTGCACATGCACGTACGTACCACACTTACCCATTGTGTATTAGTTTACTTATTATTGACTCAATTACTACATGCGTGCACTGTTGTGTTCAATATGGATCATAGGGGAGAAATTCAAGTACACAGGACCCAGCTCGATCCACCCCAAGGACATCATTTCTCGTCTTTTTGATGTGAAGTTCCTTTCAAACAGATTTTGCCTATTCACACGTAAGAAGTATATGTCGAATATCTTCAGCGTCCTTTCTGTGGACATGACATAGCTCAGAGTTCATTATATGCCTATTCGTGAGAATGCAGAAACATGGAATTGTTCCGTGTAGGCAGCGCCAGATAAATATCTTCACTTTTGCAGGTATTTGAGTCTCTAATATTTTCCACATAGGGTGCAAAAAGGAGCTTCCATGTCCATTTTGCGACCCAACTTTTCACCATGCTGTTGAGTCTCAGTCATTATGCTGTTGAAGGTTGTTCAGTTTTTATTTTTAATTTTAAGGAAATTAGTTTTAAAGAGATTGTAGGGGAAAACAGGTTTAGTACTCCCTCTGTTCACTTTTATAAGACCTTGAAGACATTCCAGACAATGTGCAAAACAGGCTATTTTGAGTTGTCTGAAATGACTTATAAAAATGAACGGAGGGAGTAGTTTTGTAGATAGTTTTTGTATTGTAGTTTCTGTTAAGCACAACTGTTGTAGTGTATACTGTGTGGTGCCCCCGCCGAAAAAAAAGTATACTGTGTGGTTAAAAAAAATGGCGTTTAACTGCGCCACAGAGTGGTTGTTGTCTTGAGAAAATGGCGGAATATCGCGGGTGAGTATAGTGAAAACATTCTCCAGAATCATGTTGCGGTCGAATATCATTGTTGTTCACCTTATTACTTTTAGCTGGATTATAGTCATTGGTGTTCCAAACGGGAAATATGCTTCTGAATTATACTACTCAACTGTAACACAGCAGATTTTTTGAAAAACATGCCTTTACACCAAGTAAAACCGTTGTAGACGAGACTACCAAGAGAATCAGTCGAAAATGACCAAATGGCACGAGTCGATGATGGCAGGCCTCATCAACGTTGCCCTGTTTTGTAGAAACTGACAATGGTTGGTTGCTTGGGTCCTTAAAACATCTCTATCTCTACTACCTAAATCTCTACTACCTAAAAGAAACGTAAGGTTCCGTTTCCCCTCTTACGTTCCCCCTCTTCGTCCAACCCCTTCGTATGATCCCCCCTCCCCTCCAGCGATTTTTTTCTCCCTCCACCGGTTTTCTCCCTCTGCTGATTTTCTTTTCTCCCTCCAATCGACTCTATCTTTGGTATAAAGAAATAATTCACATAAGGCAACCAAGCGCAATCAATCAACAATCAATCCAAACGCAATCAATTGATTCATGATGGTGATCAATCTCCTTCCTTCTTTCAATCAAACGGTGATCAATCTCCTTCCTTCTTTCAATCACTTCCTTTTTTCTATCACCATGGTTTACTTCACGCCAATGAAAATGAAAATAGTCAGATCAGTCAATATACGTCCGTATACCATGCCAATACAAAATTTCAGCACTTCTATTTCCCGCCATATACCATGCTATAAAAATGATTCTGCGTTCTGAACCATGAGTCGTGTTGAATAGAAATAGGGTATCGGCGCTCATGCGATGAGACCCAGGATGGGCCGTCCTGGCTCGAAGAGGGTCATGGCACCACCGCCTGTGAACTTCGTTCCCGCTCCCATTGGCCCTCCACCGCCGATCGATAGGCAACACTTTATCCATTCCTCTCTTGTAGTGATTTGCATAAGTAAATATACAGAATTGTGCTCTTTGTCAACCAATTGCAGACATGTAAGGTTCAGCGAAATAGAAAACCTACATATCTCTACTCCTAATGTCTCAGTACGTACGTCGTTCCTTTGTTTCGTTAGTTTGTTCCCACCCTTCTATCGATCTCTCCCCCACCAGGCGATCTCCTTCCCACCAATTTTTTTCCTCCCTCCGAAAACCAGGACCGGTTTTAATTCACGCATCACCAGAACCAAACCAACCCTTCCATCCTTCCATCGATCCCACTCTTCCATATAAAACACCAATCCTTTCATCCTTCCCTTCCATATACAACGCCAATCCTCAAGGGGGAATCTGCGGTTTTGATGGTAGGTCGTGGTACGTCGTCATTCGCTTCCATCGTTTCGCTTCGATCGTAATTCAAGTCTTTTCCGATCGAGGGAATAATTGTGTTGTAATCCCCAGTTTCCAGGTAAGGCAATTCTCTCCTGGAAATAATCCACGATCAAATCCTAACTTTCCGGTCCAATCCCACCTACCACTTCAGTTTTTTTAGCATACCAGAATTTTCTACCCTAACAATTCCACCGGTTCTCTCCACATCCCTCCTCACCTCATGTATCCCACGACGATGTGATGACCGAGGAACAACGCAGATCTCAGGCCATCACCTGCCGACCTCTCATGTGCCCCCTGGAGGTCGACCCGTCCTGCTCCTCTTCTCCGCAGGTGCGCGTCGCCGCACGATCTGCTCCTCCAGCCTACCTCCCGCACCGAGCCAGCTCTCATGCATCTCATACAGCGCGAGCTGCTCGTGGAGGCTCAGCTGTTCCTCCATGATGGCGACGTTGAGGGATGGTGGAGGCCAATCATCATGGACGTGTCTCGCTTTGTGCAAGTCGAGGTGGTCGCCGAGGGCGCCGCGGCACTTCCAGGATCGTGATCTACCACTACGACGAAGCCATGAAGCTTCACCTCCGAGCAAAGGCCAGATGTAATACTTGCCTGTTCCCACGCACTGCTTGTTGGATTTTTTTGGCTACCTTTTGTTGCTAAGACTAAGACCTAAGCATGTGAGTTCTGTCAAATTCAGCGCCGATCAGCAATATATGTGGACGATATGATGAAGGTCGTTGCATGCTGCAGGTAACTCTGACCTAGCAGGACACATTAGTAATTTAGTATGCATATGTTGTCTTCCTAATGTACAAGCTGACAAGTAGTTGAATGCCATGACATGATGTTTCCTTCGTAGTCATGCAGATTTTGTAGCTTGCAAGATCCTTATCTAATTAATGTTCAAGTGAATGGATGAGAGATCAGTTTCCTACTCAATCGGTGTTCTCTCAACAATCTCAACTAATTTGGTGATTGGTTTATTACCTTCTAGGCGAAATCACCTCACGATCTTATAGAGCCAGGAAATCTGGAGCCTACAAGTTTGTTTCCTTCTTCTGCAATGCTTGTGTGAGGGTGAAGCTATTTGTTAGGAAAAACTAAATCTTATGAACTCTGGAAGTTAGAGCTTTATGATTTACCAAGTATGGTTATACATAGTTCTGGAGTTGCAACAACATCCCAACTTTAACAGTACATCTAACACTATAAGCCCTCTTATGCATGATATATTGTTATACTGATAAAATTACTATTAGAGACAAATTTTAGGATGCTGATATATTGTAACCTTTTTGGATAGTTTTGGTACTTTGTTTGATGATAAAAAATGGATCGTTGTCATCTTTCGGATGAATATTTTGAAGCTGGATAAACTGGTTTTGTAGCATGCTACTAACTGCTTCTGTGCATATACATGCAATTCTATATCTATTTATTGGAAGTTACAAATAGAATATGAAGAAAAGCATGTAAAAAGGCAGTATGTTTTTAACAGGTTCTCTTCTACGCCATACTTGCTTTGGAATGTTCAGGATGAGCTTCTTTCGGTACTTTGTGGATGATGAAGCAAAATCAACGCTCTTCAGTTTTGTCGTTCTTTGATTCGGCTTGCAGTTTCTACAAATGATGTGCCACTTAGGCTTTGGATTGCGCCTTTTTATATGTTGACCATTCATCTTTGCAGCAAGTACGCAGATATATGTTAACCATCTCATATACTCATCTGTGCATGTTTACGTATTTCTTGTCTAACGGGTTCTTTTGGTGTGTCCTTGTAGAGACAAAAAAAATAGTAGGAGGCTTTATAAACCAAAGGGGAAAAAACAAATTTATTAGCAAACTAATCAAATTCGGGCTCACATCAAGGTATTTTTTAGGGGTATTAATCCCATGTGCTAAATTCTGTGTTAGTATAGTTGAAGCCCAGGTGACATATTGATGATTCATAGGTCTCTGATTGGTCTTCTCATATTATTTGTCGTCTCCAAGCAAATTCTGAGAAACGATCGGAGTTCTTGATGCTTCTATTAATTCAGAAAAACAAGTTATCGTTTCCCTGGAGTTACTGTATATCTGCTATGGGATCGTTAGTTCATGAGTGTTTCAACATGGCACTCTGGAGCAGGAGTTCAGAATTTGCCACTGACCACACTCCGGCGTGATCCCACCCATGATGCTACATTATGGGCTTTACAGGCAAGTGCCTGCTCTGTGACACCGTGCCTGCTAAGCTGATGGCCTCCTCGCAAATGTGTGCCATGTGGGTGGCAGCGACAGGAACGGGACGAGCAGGAGGGTGCCCTTCTACCCGGAGTTGCAGCTGCTCTGAGGATTCTTTAGAAGGACATGGCAGGTTCACCCACCACGCTTGTCTTCCTTCCCTGATTTTTGTTTCTCCTAATGCATTTTTATTTTATTTATGTTTCAGTGTTCCTGATGTTTGATATGATAGAGAACAGGTGCATGAAGGAATGCCTCCATGGTAGTAATGCGCATCTCAGACGATAACATTCTTCTATTTTTTCTATCTAAGCTTTCACACTGATCATGCATCCTGGAATAGATCTTCTCAGGGCGCCATTCATTGGAACTTGATAATAGGTACAAATTTTGTCATTGGTACGTTGCTGATAATGCAATGTGTCTCCGGCACACTCAAACAATCCATCGAGCAGCTGAAATTGTACTACTTTTCAGAGAAGTTAGTGTTGTCGGCCACTCACTCTTTGCAAAAACATCGCCGAAGGTTTTCTTCACCATTTTGTGTCTGATAGGAGCCCTGCCCTTTATCATTACATGAGGTGGAAAGTTGTACAATCGATGGAGTTACCATTACAGAAAGAGAGAATAGAATTAAAAAACTGAACCAATTACTCATGAAATGATAGACCTGAAGCATGAAGTTCATGATGTTAAGTGCTCATAATTGATTGGGTTGATTTTGTGTAGTTGTGATTCTGGATCAGTTATGTGTTTTAGTATGATCGTGTGATTGATCTTGATGTTATTCTAAACAGAAGAGACGGGCACTTAGCTAGCCTAATATTTTTTTGTCAAAGGAAGGAGTGTTTCTTCCTTTCAGATTTTCGTATGTTTCATATGTCCCAATCCAGTCCATGGCTATTTTTTGTTTGTGCCGGCATATGAGGTCCAGTGCATGGAAACCAATTACCGATTAATTGCTTGATTCAGCAATAGCATTGGTGCAACACGTCCAACCCCAGATGTATTTCTAAAATAACTATCAGAGCCCACGTCAGTTCGGTAGTTATACGTTTTATGTGTATATATATAAATACATACACATAAATCGTGTTTCGCCTTCCAGACCATGAGACCCGTGGGAAGAAACACAATGATGCGGTCACGTATGGATCGATGCCATCGTCGGCTCTGCCACAGCTCCTAGCTACCTCCACTTGAAGGAGACACCTCCAGGCCTTCAAGCAGTTGGCTATGACATTGTGCACCCCTTGCACCACGACTCGGCAAGGGACGCCGTGGAGGATAGAGGAGCGGCTGACGCCGTGAAGGGAAGGGGAGACGGCCGTGGGAGAAAGGTGTGAGCTGAATGTTGTGGTGTCGAGGGGAGGCGACAGTGAGAAGCCGTGGCAGGGAGATATGGCGGCGTAGATGTCATGGAGGGAAGAGCAGGCCGGGGGAATGAGATGTGAGTGTGAGCCTTGTGCCATGCGGTATGTCTAAGAAAGAGTGAATTGCTTTTGTAAGATACGAAGAAAAATGAGCGATACTTTTTTATATGGTGAAAATATCACATACTTGTTAGGGAAAAGTGACGGTTTGTTATGAAAAAAATGTCACATACTGTTTTATATAGTAAAAAAAATATCAGATACCATAACAAGCCATTTCTAAAGAATAATTATCAAAAAATGATTTTAGGTGAGCCTACAATTTATTATAATTGGGATGCAACTCACTCTACCAGAAAGCAGGGTCCACGCTTACATCTAGCAGCTAACCAATGAATATATATTATGTATTAGCTTATTTTTCTTAGTATATGCGAAAATCCCTTTTGGAGGCCGAGCTCCAATGAGGCCGGTTTTTGAAAAATTCAAAATGAATCAAAATTCTTATTTTTTTTACATTTCAAATAATTCACAAGTGTGTAAATTTTCAGGACAGAATACGTTGAAATGAGGGCTGTGCAAAAAAGACAAATTTAAGCATTTTTAACAAATGATACTATTCATTCTCCAAGGCCATGAATTTATCTTTTTTGTACAGATCGCATTTCAAGCTATTTCATTCCGAAATTTTACACACAGACACAGAACATCCTTGTTCCTTGTACAAAAAAAGGTAAGTTTTTTTGAAACTCACAAGTTTGAAATTTGATTTTTTCAAGAAAAACGGCCTCCGCGTAATGCACAAGTGTGTAAATTTTCATGACAGAATACGTTGAAATGAGGGCTGTGCAAAAAAAGACAAATTTGAGCCTTTTTAACACATGATACTATTCATCCGAAAAAACCATGAATTTGTCTTTTTTGTATAGATCGCATTTCAACCTATTTCATTCTGAAATTTTACACACATACACAAAACATCCTTGTTTACTTGTACAAAAAAAGTTCAGATTTTTTTGAAACTCACAAGTTTGAAATTTGAATTTTTCAAAAAAAAAGGCCTCCGTGGAGGCCGAGAGCCAGAACGCCTCCTCTTTATATGTTCATTTTCGTAGATCAAAGATGAAAACCAATGTCTTCGGCTGCTACTTTGAAAATGTCAATTGACAAAATCACTGTGTAACTATGATGGACCGGACTAAATACTTATCGAGTTCTACACAATCAGAAGATATGCGTACAATTAATTGTTTTTCTTTATATATATGTTGCACATGATAATACAAAAGGTGTATTCCTCTGTGTTTATTTTCACAAAGTATGAGAGAGATGAAGATGGTTATGTTGACGTTACAAAATAATCCATCAACAACGGACCTGAGGAAACGTTGTTGGATGTGGCAAAAAATTCACTAAGTTTTTATATATGTGCAATTTAAAAAAAAACTAAAAAGCCCGTGACAACGCACGGGCATTCTACTAGTATACAGTAGAGGTTGGGACGCAACGGCAAAGGTTTTGTATGCTCGCATCAAACATACCCGGAGTGGAGCAGCCATCTTTCACGCCATCCTCATCGACCAAACTGTAAGTATTCAAAGAAGATATGCTATCAAGTGATCTGCTGATAATATATTCAGCATGCTGCTCATGTGTGCAATAAATTTCTAGGGGGTCAAAATGGATGCAATTGCATTTGATCCATTTCAACCGATCGCATATCGCTTCAGCGACAACCTACGTGCCGGCTCAGTATACTTATTCAAAAAAGTTGGTTTTGAACCAGCAGCTATGCATCTGCCAGTTGCATTGCCGGTGCCATGTGACTTTTACATCGTCCTCCACTCGCGCACTGAAATACTTCTTGCCAGGGCCAGCATTAACACCCCTTCGTTGCCGCCACGATTCATTGATTTTATAGATGTATACAGCCTCAGAAACAAGATGCTTGCAGGTGCATTGTATCATTTCACAATGAATTTTGCTGACATGTAGTTGAGCCAGACTTTCTTAACAAATTCACATCATTTTTTCCCAGATGTCATTGGCATACTGATGCATGTCAGCAAAATAATGTTACACAGGTCAGACGACCGTACCACGCCATACCGACATGTGGTCCTAATGAACACTCGGTAAGAACTCTACTTAATGTTTAGTACATTTTATTGGCAGTGGGCTAACATTTTATTGCTCAACCAGGAGGGAGTTCATCTACCTACGTGTCTGGGACCAGCATGTGTCACGTCACTTGATGCGGTGGGGACTAGCAAAGCAGGGGCTCTGGACTTTAGGTGCCACAATGCTTGAGGCCAACAGAGCACAACATGAGTGCTTCTGTAATCGAAGAACGTTTAACATGACCATCTTATATAAAAATATGTATTGTATGTTGTTTTATTAAACCTATTTTGTAGGGTTTTGGAAAACGACATACATGAGCCAGCTTGTCTTCCAACCAGACAACCAGCAGCCCTACGAGCTGGCAGCCTGCCGTGCGGCACTAGGAGATGCTCTAGGGTCCTTGCAGAATCGGGCCAGCTTGATTGTTCAACGAATGAGCCATGTTCACGTTCAACGAATGAGGAGGGTTCAAGTCTGATGCAAAATTCACTTTGATGCTCTATAATGATGTTCGCACAGCCACTTAGTGTTCGTCGCCTCTAAAACAGCTTCACAAGGATCTATTTTTATACGTATGTCATCATTATAAATCCAGCTGGATGAAAGAAATCAATGACAGATGAGATTCTGTCCGGGATCAACTGCTATATATATATGTGCGTTCTTTCCATTTTTTTTGTTTCCCCACTAATTCCTTGTGTAATAATGCGCATTAACTCTAATTAGTTAATACGGGATCACTTTCCTATCCATGGTTGCATATAAGTCTGATTCCACGCACACAATGTTGGATAACTTGGCATACGAACCTCACGCACTCTTCGTGGCATTGGTTTCCTACTGATCTTTCCCCGCCTCCAATTCAATCAGCTCGACTATCAACCCGGGTGCCACGCGGCTAAGATAAACGCACGCAGACTCCTATCTAATTTGGTTCGGTAAGACCTATGGTTTATTCATGTTTACCATGTATAATTAGCCCCATGTTTGTGAGCATCGACTCTATGCAAAGCACATCATGTTTACTATTTGAGCTTCGAGCATAATAGAATAGCATGCTTCAGACTAATACATGAGGTTGCAGAAATACACGTACCCACATATAATCGGTGACTGGATGGGAGAAGGGGGCCTACATCCCTTTGCGATGCGCCGGCTGCAGCTCCTCTCCACGCCGCCGGAGCAAACTCCAGCACACAGAAACCGCTCAGCCTCCGTCTTCCGGGCGGAGGCCGTCTCCCGGCCCGCCGTCACCATAGCGCGCGCAGCCGCCGTTTCCCGGCCACAGCGCCTGCCATCC
>NW_024120678.1:0-18651 GCF_003073215.2 Triticum urartu
TCTTTGCTGGGCTTGCCACTGGCTCAGCCAGTGCCCTGACTAGATATTTGTCTTCTGGTGCTCACCTGATGGTGGTTCATGTAAAAAATATCTTTCCTTATCTTAATAAAGACCGACTTCGGCCTTTCGAATACAAGCTAGACACCATATGGAACATGCAACCACATATGACACCGCTAAGTTAAAGCAAGCACCTAGGATGCTGGTTCATTGCGAGCGAGGTCATCAACTCCAGAGCTACATTTACCATCTCCATCTGCTGACACTGCACCCTTTATAGCGCTGTAACGTGTCGTGCTTACCCACGTAGAAAGCTGGAGAAACTTCTCTCTTTTCTTTTCTACATCTCTCAAGGCAGACTTTGAAATACCCTTGCATAAAAACACAATAGTGAGAGTATGGGTGAAGTGTGTGCAGAACTAGTGCACTATAAAAGTAGCAGATAGCAGGTGGCTGAAAAATAAATGACAGGAGACATATGATATCTCTACAACATTGCATGGCAAACAAAATTAGATTCTACTCCGTATGATTTTGTAATATATGAGCACAGGAAATGCCGGTACTCCTCCAGCACACCACCACATGTGGTAATATCAAGATAACAGTCGACTGAAAATAAATAGGTCAGTCAATTTTTTTAATGAACCGTCCGATCTATAAGGAACGGGTAGATGGCCTTCGTCTACCTCCTACCAGTCACTGTTGACTATCTTTCTCGAACCACCAGCGACCACCGGCCCAGACCCCTGCCTCCACTGCCCCACCCTCCCCTCGACCTCACACCACCGCCGTGGTTGGCAGCGCCCCCAGGCCATCCCTTTAATCCCGGCTGACCTCCAGATCGGGCGCCAGTAGCATTAGGCCCCACACGCCCCTAAGGTAAACACTAAGGCGCTGCTTCCCCGGCATAATAGGTGGACTAGCGCCTGTTACGCCGGGGAATGCTTCCATTAATTGGGAATCAATTGACCAGGAATTGAAGTTCAAGGGGGTGACGGACCTCTAGCTAAGGTGAAATAGTATATGAGGAGAAACCTTGTGCATCGCGAGTTACTAGGAACATCTAGTATCAAGAAGTTGCGGTCAACTAGTGTCTTCTGTGGGATGAATACCATGCAAGCAGACACGTAAGATTTGCTTGAATAAGGGAAGAGGAGTACCATTATCGGTTGCCAGTGTGGTCTCCTCCATATGTCACGAGGATCTTCTTTCTTATCCTAGGGGAACCGATGATTTGGAGAACCATGGTTCCTTGGACAAACCCATGGACAAATTGTTGACTGTGTTGCCATGGCCGTATATCGGCGGAGGGGAAGCAGATCCGAGGCGGCGAAGGATGGAGTAGCAAGAACAGGTCCGGTGCGGTGGAGGGTGGCGAAGTTGGAGCGGCAGCGGTGTGGCGCAGGACGGCGTGGTTGAACTGGCTAGGGTACGGACGGCTCGCCCTCGGCTTCAACTACTAGCCGTGGAGTGCGTTGCGGTTGAGGTTGCGGTGGATGACGACGTCGGGGTATCAGCTCCGGCGTGATGGAGGAGGGCGGCAGTTGATGGGTGGGATGGGGTGGAGGACGAAGGACGTCGGGGTTTCGCGACTGGTGGAGAGGTAGTTTTTGTGCCCATGGAGTACGAAAGGGGAATCAGACGGGTTGGCGGGCGGGAGGGGGGGGAGAACCATGTTTCGGTCTGGGACGCGCTTGTTTTTGGCTTTTTTGGACAAAAGATGGGACGTGCTTGTTTGAAATTTGGGGCAAGTACAAAATGTTTCCCCCTCTTAAATTTCAGACCTACTGCGGGTCGAGGGTAGGATGGTAATCCCAGGTGTCCCAAATTGTGGGCGGGAGCGATTTCGGCCGCGCGCATGTGTGCTTAGGTGGCCATTGTGTATGAATGTTTTCCGGAGGCGGTTGCGTGGCATCTAGATGAAGCTACAAACCTACCCCTGTTTAGACCTTTGGACGTCGGGCCGGTAGGTTTCATGGGTCGGACTTATTAGACAAGTAATTTCCTTGTACTACCAAACCTTGTTCTCACGCGGTTTCGGGCGAGTAGAGGCTCTTTTGGCGCTTCGTTTGAAATTTTGAAACACAGGCATTCACGTTTAGAGTACTCTTGAACTTTCAGGATTGACCTAAATAGACAACGTTAAATTTGACCTTGTATGTTTGAAAACCTCATCAAATTATCCGCTTATTTTTGAAATTTTTGAACTTGAAAATCCTATAACTACGATTATTTTGGAATGGAGGAGCTAAATTTGAATCTATTTTGTACACGACTTCATATGCTATTATGTACAAAATCAGAGCAAAGATTGGTGCCCCCATAATTTAGGTATGATTTACAAATGCCATGATATCAAATTCAAATAATTAAATGGACTTCATGTTGAATTTGATTTTTAAAACCACCTTAATTTGAATTCAAATGTATGCTAGTTCATAGGTAGCTATTTATAATGTTCATTGTGTAACTTTCGTATGTATAATGTGCTTTACAAACATAACATGAACTATACTCATGTTTATTTTTTATTGCTAAAGCGATGCATTGTCTGGAGTTCAAAATACTAACTATGTGGACCAATTGTGTCGAATAATAACATAGACTTTCTCAAATTCGATAGAATCTAGATGTCTGATGGATCAATGACTGTTCCTTACGCGAATTGCAAATATCATGATCCCATCCTAATATTTCGATACAATTTATATCTTTAATCAATGTGTACAATAGTCCTTTACGTGTAGTTTCACTCTCCATCGGTGGTCTTTCACACATGCTCACACACTCTCTCCCGAGGTGTCTTTCTCGCACACATGCTCTCGATATAACCCTCCCTCCCTCTCGTAACCATTTACGACTGTTTTCACTAACCTTTATCACAAGCACTCTTCCTCTCGCAAGCATACACACGCACAATCCCCATCGACCCTTTCTATATACATTGACCTCCCTACGTGTCTCTTGTACGCACATTATCTTTGGGCCTGTCTCTCACGCATTGTCTCACACCTCTCTTCCTAATCGACGAGTATGATTCTAGCAGAGCATTCTGTAGGATGCCCCTTAAAGTTAGGTTGGTTGAATAGTAATATCAGAGATAAAGGGGTTACCTTAGTCCGAGAACCTGGGGTTACAAATCCTAGCTGGCTTTGTCAGTGGGCACAGAGTCCTTCACAAGTATGCTATCTTTTTCTTGTATGACTAGTCATCCATGGGTCTCCCTAAATGCGTCACGGGCCGACCAATGTGGCGCAGGACAGAACTGAACGAAGGGCCTCACCTCGACCCACCGGATCTCACGTGGTGATAGACCCTCTGCCCCCTCGTCTCGTTATCTTCTCACACCCACACATACCAACACAGAGACCACACACAAAGAATATATTCTCCTGGTGCCTCTATCCACTCCCCCCTTGCACATACACACTCAAGGGAATCTCTCGCCGTGACGTCATATTCGTCTCTCTCTCTAGAACACTCTCATTTCTCGTGCTATCTCTCCCATGCCCCCTGTCGGCCCCTCTATCCATGCCTCTCTCGAATACGTAACACACACGCATACCTCTCTAGGCCCTGCCAAATGCATCAACTACACATTCACACATGTTACATCACATACTCCATTGATCTAAAAAGCTCTCTCTTCACATTTATTTCGCATACACCATTCCTTTTTAATAAAGTGTGGCCAAAAAATTATTTTAGAATTTCTACATATATACAACATTACAAAGTTATATGGAGGAGTATGAACACTAATTTGCATTGCATGGTGCCCACAATGATATTTATTCCGCACTTTGAATTTGTATATTTTTAAACTATATATAAAGTTAGTCATAATAAAGAGAAACGGAGAGCATCTCTCTCTCCATCACATACCCCCCCTCTACGCCCCTTTCACGTATGCACACAAACTATCTCCAGGTCCTCTAAAAGTAAGCCCCCAGCATATACACTGATGATCATTGTATTTGAAGCGAAAGCACGATACGTACACTGGACTTCAGAATCAACTCATTACGGTCACCATTTACGTTTTGTGGTTATTATACAGTCACGGGCTCATCGTATAACTCTGTATTTGCTCAAGACACGACTAGTTGACTAGTTAAATGCTCCACGTGGCACCTCTAGCGTTGCATCACATTATCTCACTACCATCGGGCCCCCCTGTAGACTTGTATCTACTCTACATCTACACTCCTATAAAATATAAAATACACTCTTATAAAAAAATAGAGTTGGTGATGTTGGTGTGCCTGCCATCCTGCAATATAGGTCGTCCAATTTATACCTGACGGATAGGAAAGAAACTATGACAACATTGCAAAAAGGTACCCACACACCTCTCCACATTTGCAAATAAGGCCTTCCCTCGTTCATCCTTTTCTCTCACAAGATAAACTACTCATACAAATGCATCTTGACGTTACGAGCAACGCACGGGCATCTTGCTAGTAAGAATGAAAACAAACGACAGAAAATATTGGACGGTGGTTCGAAGTCACGACCGCGGGCACAGCGGACAAGGTGGCGTTGTATTGGTATGATGAGCCGTCTATTTTAACACACAGGAGCTGGTGTGGTGATTATACACACACGCATGCATGCACACGAACTGCATGCACGCAACACTCACACGAACACATGTACCCACGCACGCACGCAACACTCACACGTAAACACGCAGCCACGCACGCGCGCAACACTCACACGCACACACGCACGCATGCATGCACACGCTAGTACACCACACGACCAACACACAATCTCATGCTCAAGTGCTCAACCTACACGTGCATGCTCACACATCAGGCCCTGACAGACACGTAGACAACCAAGTGATTCCCACGCATGGGTTGGAGTCTTGTCACGCCTGTGTAAATTTGTGTTTATTTGAGCCTTTTCCCTGTGGAAACTGACAGGTAGGACCCACAAGGAACGTGGTCAATTTAACTAGTCAACATGGTGCCACGCAGACTATTTGGCCGGTCAACAGAGTGCAATTCGATGCTGCTGAACCGTGAGCAAGTGACCGTATAATCACCGCAAAATGTATATAGTGAACGTAATTAGCTTATTTTGAAGTTCGGTGAACGTATTACGCTTTTCTCTCTGTAGGCCCTCCAAAACTACATCTCTACACGTTCTCGCATGTTACGTCTAACAACTATGCAATACAGCACTACTACTACACTCTAACACAATAAATCATATGTGTTTTTAGTTTTACTAGATATCATATTGTTACTTAATTATTGAGTTTGCATACATTAAAATTGCCTTTGAATTGTGTGGCTAGTATCATATACCGCGCGGGAAAAATCCCGCCCTTTCCTGTTTAATCAGGTTTGTATCGATGGATCGTGCGAAACAACAAAACTATAGTACTCCTCTGTCATAAGAGTGAAGCGCTCGCTTTCATAAATCTTCTAGTCCCTTTCTCCTACATGTGGGACATCAGGCTACCGGGTCCACGTGCCATACCGGAATACAGTGCAGAGCAGCCGGGCTGAAGCACCCAGTCATGGCGCCAGCGTAGTAATGAGCAATGAGGCGTCAAATCACAAAGCTGCACCTATCCCATAGTTAAGTTGGAGGGACAAAGTAATAATGCTAAAAAAAGAAGTTGGAGGGACGAAGCAACCATCATTTCACTCATTGCTAAATCCGCTTCTACCTCATGTGGGACACGGATCGGCTTGGTAAAGCACTGACATGTGGGACCGCATGTTAGTAAACCGCCAGGAAAACGTCATCTAAAAATAAGAAACCTCCCCCGCCATCCGCGCGGCAAAATCACCTCCTTTTTACTAATCTTGATTCTATAACTTTTTAGATCAATATAATTGAGATTTGTATACATAGCACACAGGAGCAAAACCAAGTGGTATGGTTAAGGGCATCCACAATGTGTAGCCAAATGTGAAAATAGCTTTTGGCATCGTGGGAACCATTGTGGACGGTGTTGCCAAAGCCAAAAGGATGGAACCGAAGCTCCCTGATTGATTGATTGAAGGAATAGAAAAATGCAACGTCTCTCCTCTTTCTCCCATGCTTGGACGCATGTACAGTATAGAGCACAGAGTCTACTCCCCTGCCCCTTCTATCACAAATCACAAAGTAGTGAGGCGTCAAATCAGAAAGCACGGACGAAGCAACCATCATTTCACTCTTTGCTGAGTCTGCTTCTCCATCGTCTTCTTCGAGAAACCATCTCACCGCACTAAGTTGGATGGACGACACTATTGTGTACGAGTAGTACTAGTACATTTACGCGCCTTTGGTTCAACGGACTTCCTGGATGCAAATAAGGCGGTTGTCTCGGCTTGCAGGCGGCACTTGCGAACGACTTACCGTGGTATCCCTCAATGGTGTTCCCCGTCAAATGCACTTCGCCAAACCACAACGTTCGAGATATCGTCGACGTCACCGCAATGGGGAAGGAAGTCAAATATAGTTACTACCTCCATTTTTTTGTACACAAGGCCAGTATATCAAAATTACAATTTGCAAAAGGCCACTAACACTAATCGAGGCACAATTGATGGGGTTTGCCTCGTACTAGCAACCAAGGACATTAATATCCCCTGCATGCATGCAGAAGTGAGAAGGTTGGCTTGCATGGCGCCGCATTAATGAAGCGATGAGAAGTGATATGGTTAGCTCTTTGGGCTTTGGAGAAAAAAATATGCATTAATTGACACGTGAAACGCGGATTTGTATCGATTAATCCCGCGAAGGAAAACCCCATGTTTCTTTTTTAACACTAGTACTCCTAGTACGTAGTACGTACTTATCCTGTTTGCACTACTAGGAAAAGGCTTATTAGTGGCGCATCTGTTTTGGCCATTAATGGCGCACTACAGGTGCGCCACTATCATCACGCTACTAGTAACGTATACTAATGGCGCACCCCAGGTGCGCCATTATTATACCATATTATAGTGGCGCACCAGGCAGTGCGCGATTAGTAAGTCACACGGTGCGCCATTAGTATGCCTCCCAGGGGCCATATTTACCTTGTGCTCTGGGTTATTAATGGCGCACTAATAGATAATGCGCCACTAGTATTTTTTATAGCAGTGCGCCACTAATGTGTTGTTTGGTGCGCCACTAGTATGAATATTAGGAATTTTTTTATTTTCTGATATTTGCACAGGTTACAAAATATATTACTACACAGAATATAGATAGCACAACATATAAACAACAGATTCATCAAATACAATAGAATATTAGTCTCCGAATACAATTCATCATATTAGTCTCCGAATTCAAAAGACCGAACAAAGTTAGAACATTACAAGTCTCGAGACCGCGAGTAGCGAGTTTGTCGAAAGTAATACTGCATTTGGAGATAATTGAGAGATGTGTCCTCTCTTATCTCCGTGCTACTGCTACTTCTATGCCTAAACATGACCTAAATACCCTATTTCAGGTAAAATAGCAGAAAACAAAATAGACCCTGACTCTCCATTATGGTGAATGGAGATCATCCTCTCCCCAATTCTTGCGCTTAGCTTCCTTTTGCTTCCAAGAACCTCCTTACGACTATCCATACATTTTTTCCATCCTTTGATTTGCATGTCTCCACTTCTTTTAGAAATCTGGTATGGACAGTTGAGATTCATAGGATGACCTGGCTGTATGTTCAAAACATTAAGTCTACCTTTCTGATACATCAAATGAGGCACACAATTCTCTGGGATTATCTGTTGAAAAACATAGTAATAACTTCATAGTTAGCAATGATGTACTAGTTTTAGAAGTATGCAAAAGATGCACGGATGTCGTAATAGTAAAAAATCTTACCAGGGTATCTCCATGGTAGTTATCGTAGTTCAACACATGCACTAGTGGCACGTATTGACCATAATGTTAAGGAGTTTGATTCTAGATATTGTAATTCTCAATGTCAGTACAAAATCCGACCAGATGATTTTTCTCCTTGTAAGTTAATTCGGAGCCATCGGTATAGTGGGTTTTGTCTACCATCTCCCGCACATTCTTTAAAGAATGAAAATAAGCTGTCAATGGAAATAAGCTGTCAACTATTTTGAAATGAACAATATAAATTAGTTAATAATTAACTATGTTTGAGAAACTCACATAGCGGTAGAACTGGAGGCGTATCAACAAGGACCCAAATGTCCATATTGTCTTGGTCGATGTCAGGATCACCAAGATCTATGGTGACAAGCATACCATCATCAAAACCATACATGTTGCAAAATGCTTCCCAATTTTTGCAACCAAAATGGGTTACGCTCCCAGAATTATACAGATTTACTTCAAAATCCACATCATCATGAGTCCTTAGGTGAATTTTCTTCAATTCAGAATTTTCATGGTCTTCAAAATCCATCCTCTCTAAGACATAGCGTCTTGCATGGCATGGGATAAGCTATACTCGAATTGTAAAAGATGAAAATTACACGTTGAAATAGTTGAAGTCGTGCTTAATTATGAAAAAAACACTTGTCGTTGTTGTGTACCGTTTCAACTTCGAAGGTCTCCTTGAGCTTAATGGTGAAGCGCCGATCATCATCCAGGTGAGGCCTGTCGCACAGACCTCGATCGTCGTGGCACCAGCCGCACTCCCCCGGGAGACTTTCGTTGTCGGATGACGACATTTCCTACGTTCATAATTCAAAACTACATCATCTATTGACATTAGTAATAACTATTAGTTGATATCACACTTCTATATGTATAACACAAGAGGCTGTTGATCCTACTTAATTAAGTACTAAGATACCAGGCCCATGCATTAGTCGCAAGTACCCCATATGTCCTATTGTTAGCAAAGTCATGCTAAAATTCACGGAAAATTTCAGCATGACCTTTGCTGAAAATAGGACATATGGAGTACCCGAATTTGCCAGAATGGAAGTTAATCGACATTTCGGCAAACTCAAGGGCCTCTTGTGGTACCTGGAAAATCATTATCCCATCCCGCCCCGCTGCAACCCCACAACACCCCACAATATCATCATGACACTATGGTCGGAGACAAAACTCCCCAATATCATCACGACACGATGGTCGGAGACAAAACCCAGCAATATATCTTCTAGCCATGAAACCCTACCCTGATTCTCCTTTCTTCCTCTTTTTTCATTTAAACCTGCAAACATGTAGGGCAAGCAATTAATACAAGGCACAAAAATAAAAATGGCATGCAATGTAGCCTTAATGCTACAGAACATATGAAATACATGCCAGCAATATATATGATATAAACTCCAATAATTTTTTAATAAAAACAGTAGCTAAAAAAAGTAGCAAGCAAGCAATTCAATTGACTAACTATTTAAGTGTTCTGGACTCCAACAACCACTTTGCAGACAAGCAGGAAAGTGGTTCTTCATGGATAGCTGAAAGTGGTTCTTCCTTGAGGGATGTGTGATCTATGATGGTGCTGTCTTTTTGCTTAATTGGCTTTGCTTAATCCTATGAGGAGCACTGGATTGAAGCAACGGCTCAGAACATGTCAACTGCCTGTGCATCCTGCTGCCTATTTAGAAGGCAATCCAACAATCTGGCCTGACTCTCTGACTTAGCCGCCGCCGCACGCACGCCCGCAGGATTAATAGGCCTCCTGGGCTAGCTAATAACAAAGGTATGTATGTACTCTCTGAAAAATTATTGATTTGATTCATATCTGCTCCCTTTCTTCTAGTTTCCTTTGGAAACTTGCTACAGTAGTATTCTATGTACTGATTGATTTCATTGATTGATGCGTGCGCTAGTGGTCTAAGAGTACCCAGCTACAAGTGGATTATCATCATCTTTTTGGCTCCGTCCAGTCCTCATGTGAAGAGCTCGCTCTTCGAAAAAGAAGCAACATTAGACTTACTAGTTCAGTCAAGAGGGGAAAAAGGTTGTCTTCCGTTGCGACACTGAAAACAGAGCATCATAGGGCTTGTGTTATTTCATATAGTGCATATATCCTCCAAGGCTGTCCGTGCGTCCATCCGTTCATCAAAATATGGTTGCAGGTGGTGGCACTCACAAGAGACCTGCTGATGGTGCTGCTGACATAATGCACCAAGAGGAGCCTGCAAACACAGATGCAAAAGACGATCATCACATAGCCATCTATTTCATTGACTCACCCCAACAAACAGAAAGAGGGGTCCTGGGTGACAAGACCAATGGCCAGGATTACCCCTTCACCACCACCTGCAAACACCAAGCTCACCACCCTGCTACTCCATGGACCACATGCTCGGCGCTGACCAAAGAGCAACGCCAAGGCAGCAGCATGCAGCGGCCAAGCAGCGAACATCAACAGCAGCAGTAGTGCAGTCAGCAGAGCAACAACAGCAGCGGGGGCGGCGCGACAACAGTCAGCATGGGCACGCGCAAGCGGCAAGGTGGCACACGGGCCGGCTGTGGGGTGACCGCGAGGTCGACGGCGGTGGCTTACGGTGGCCTGTGTTGGTGGATCAAAGGGGGAACTATTGAGGGACTCACTGCGGAGATTGTGGCAGGCTCGGTGAAGGCCGGGGTGGACTGGAGAGACCGTGGCGACCGCGAGATGGCGACGGCTGGAGGAAGAAGAAGGACTCCTCCTCCTAGTGCTCCGGCGGCGACTCCAGCGGCAGAGCGGGCGCGGGGGTTGTCGGGTGTGGGGGGTCGTCGGCAGCGGTGGAGAGCCGGCGCGTGGGGTTTACTCGGCGGCGATGGAGAGCGAGAGCGGGCGAGGGGGATCTGGCATGGGAGGGTTAGCGAGGGGGAAGGTTAGCAATGGCGCACCTCCTAGGGGTGCGCCATAAGTAGCAATGACGCACCTTCCCCTGGTGCGCCATTACTAACCTTTTTTTTTGGATTTTCCGTTGCATCTAATATTTTTTTTAGAAAATGACGATCGAATTTGAAAACATTTATGAATGTGAAAAAATATCATCAAATTTTTTATTTTAAAATATTTATGAATATGAAAAAATATCACCAAATTTATTATTTGAAAATATCATCCAATTTGTTATTTGAAAATATCATCAATTTTTTTGGATTTTTAGTTGACTTCATTTGTGAATTGGTAAAACATTTATGATTGTGAAAAATTATCATCAAGTTTGAAAAAATATTCATGAATTCAAAAAGTACCCATGAAATTTAAAGATATCCATGAGTTCAAAAAATATTAAGAAATTCAATACTTTTTGTGAGTTAGAAATTCAATACCAGAATAAACACATAAATAAATATTCATGAGGACTAGAACAGAAGAAATATCATTACTAGTTTCGCAAAACAAAAAATATATAATTGTTAGTAGTGGCACACATTGGTTGTGGTGCTCCATTACTAGTTTGAACTAGTAATAGCGCACTGTACCCTGGTGCACCATTACTAGTTTTGGAAAAAAAATTGTTAGTAATGGCGCACCTTGTGTGTGGTGCGCCATTACTAGTTAAAACTATTAATGGCGCACTGTGCGCTGGTGCGCCATTAATAGTTTTGGAAAAATAAAATTTGCTAGTAATGCGCACCGTGTGTCTGGTGCGGCATTAGTAATGAAGACACTGATGGCACACCTGTATCTGGTGCGCCACCGCTATATTACATGGTGCGCCATTAATGTCCATATTGGCTATAGCCCTTTTCCTAGTAGTGTTGGGTCTAGGCCTTGCATTGCCATACTTCGCCACACATTTTTGCCAAGCTTGCCTAAAGTTTTCAAAATGAAAAGGAGGTACACTTGTGCACGGCTGTCGGGTTGCACCGCACCCTCACACGGTCGCTCATGCACGCCGCGGTCGCACCGCATCCTCACACAATCGCTCCTGCACGCCGCGAACCCAACCAAGGGAACACACCCTCACTCACATGTGTTGTCGCCTGTGAACAAACCAAAGTCAGCCATCCTACCGCTGACACATAATTTTCATTCATAGAGTATGTTTATCCAACCGCATGTTGGGGAGTATCAGTACGGCCCGTGCGGTGGTCTGTTGGGGAAGACGAATAGGTGAGGGAGAAGGGTTTGGAGACGTAGGATATTCATCCAAGCGCCTAAAATGGTAGACTGACACAAGTCAGGTGACTTGCATAACAATATATGTTTTTACACAACAAAAGATCCATAAAAACAACAACATAAAGAAAAACTATCACTGCTCGTGGAACGAGACAGCCTCGTCGTCTTTGTCTGCCGGCGCGAACCAGCCGTATCTGCCGACGTGTGTCTCCGCACCGTGGTTGTCCTCGGCCTCTAGCTACTCGTTCATGCGGAGCGTGTGGGTGATCTACACGGATGAGAGCACCGCTCGGTTCAAGTCGAGGATGTCCGGTTCCGCCTGCAAGAGGGCCTCGATGGCAGCGGCATCCGCATGCTCCGCATTGAGTCGAGCCTCCGCCGCCCGGTTCATGTCCAGGATGTCCGGTTCCGCATGCAGTATGGCCTCGATGAGAGCGGCATCTGCGCGCTCTGCGTCACGTTGAGCCTCTGTCGCCCGGTTCAAGTCCAGGATGTCCGGTTCCGCCTGTAGTCGGGCCTCGATGGCAGTGACATTCGCGCGCTCTGCCTCAAGTTGAGCCTCTGCCGCCCGGATCACATCCAAGATATCCGGTTCTGCCTGCAGGAGGGCCTCGATGGCAGCGGCATGCGCGTGCTCCGCGTCGAGTTGAGCCTCTTCCTCCCGGTCCTCCTTTAGTATCGCCAGGTTGAACCGCTGGTCCGCCTGCACCATGGGGGACTCGGACGCCGGCACAAAGTCGACGTCCATCGACTCATACCCATCGGGGTCCTTCTGCGCCGTGACCTCCGCCATGAACATTGGATCGGCTTCCTCCTCCTCGTAGCTAGGCTCCAGAGAACTCGGGGATTGGCCCGCCGCAAAGTGAGCTTGGGAAGGGAGGTCTGTGGCGCCGACCGCCGGTGTGATTTCTGCACGGCGCTACAGCATCAACATCTTGTAGTACGTGATCTTGCGGCGCACCATGGATTTTCGGTGAACTAGGGGACGCTTGATGCGGGCTAGGGGATCGAAAGGTGGGGGAAGGGGCTGGAGATTAGGTGTGGTTTGACGGCAGTGGCTGGCGTCGGCCGAGCAGTGAAGGTTCTGGTGTGAATAGTGGTTCCGATGACGACCGGTCAATCGGTTTTGACTGTACATCACTCTTGTTGTGTTCGCGTTGCAGCCCGGCATGCTGGACCCTCCACGTCGCTCACCAAATGGAACGCGCTTCGTCTTGCGTTTTCGCTCGCTTGTGGGACCGCAGTTGAGAGCAAACCGACGTCCCTCCCCCTCCCCCGCCCGCGTCATTTATACTACCACTCCCTCCATTTTATGCGGAGTAAATAAAAATAGAGGGAGTATACTATGGATGAGGATCCCATGACGTGGCTGTACCCATTGAGTAAATGACATGCGGGGCCTAGCAAGCATGGCGTCCGCTAGTAAGTGACTGAAAGGGAGGGTAAGGTAGGGATACCTACGTCAGAGGATCCACTTCCACTACTACTCCCTCCTTCCATTTACTATACAGGGCCTAATGCGTTTCTCAAGGCTAACTTTGACCAAATGTTAGAGTAATAATATATGACATGCAACTTACACAAAGCATATGGTCAAATTCGTATGTGAAAGGAGCGTCCAATGATATAATTTTCACATTATACATCTCATGTACTATTAATCTTGTCAATTGTCAAATGCGGTTTTGAAAAACGCATTAGAGCATGGTTAATAATATAGCCAGGTGATGGCTATAAGGAAGTGCCATGTCATTGATAGCCATCATCTATTATATGCACTCATACAGTAGTGTGGGCTATAAGGTTGGCTATTTCCCGCAAAAAAAAATTATAAGGTTGGCTATTGTATTAGTACTTTTTTCCATCTCCTCTCCATCTCTTTCTTCATATTTATTGTATATACTTTTTCACATCTCTCTCCTCCACATAGGCCCTATATATATGGAAGGAGGGAGTTCTACTATGAGCACTGCATACTCTAGTACAGATGTTGTCGGTACTCCACTAGTACTATTGGACAGGGAGCTTAAAAAAGTTACTATTGGACTGGCTATACGTGGCGAAATCCTAGTAGGAAGAGCATGTGTGAGAACAAGCACATTCACGTGGTTGAAAACAAATTGGAAACCATCTCGAGTACAAATCTAGGAGTATGTACGAATCTAACAATATTGATTGGGCGTTGTTGAATGTAGGTACTTTTTTGATCAAAGTAGTGATACTTTGACTACATATAAAAGTTATATGTAAACTAGAAAGGATAGGAGGGAGTGTATTGTACGTTCAAAAACGAAACGAACATTGAATACCCTTTATATATGATTTGCGGATGCGATGATCACCTGTTCAAAATTTTGAATCTGCCTTATGTCACACATGCGCCCACTCGTTCTCTCTCGATTTCATCTCGGGGTCCGGAGATCGATTGAAAGAGGACTAAGGTGGGTACAATACGTTCGTTGCGCTTATGAACGTACAATATACTCCCTTTGATCCCCACAGACCCCCCCCCCGCGGGTCATTTCTATCATAGAAACAGACCAAACCTTTATCTCCTTGCACGACACACAATTGATCTCTGAACATCAATCGGTCTCGTCAACATGTGTCGGGGCATGAACCGAATGGGATGTCAAAACTAAGACGCGAAGCGACACATAGTGGAGGCAAAGTGAAACTATAAACGAACCGTTTGTTTGTATACATGTCGGACAAATTACAAAACATTGGAAGTACAAGCATGGTCTAGGCCCACATGCGAATGATACTCGGCGAAATGTTCAAATGAGGCATGCGAGAGGATGGACTCGACTGGAGTGCGACATGATCGATGGAGAAGAGGGTTGCAGAGGAATGAGAAATAAGAAAATGCCACATGATTATACTTGAACGGCTCAAATAAACAATAAGTTGTCTCATTTGGCCTACATAGTGAAAGGCCTAATGCGCAACATGGAGCACTTACGCTCGAATATGGCCGGGAAAACAGGGAAACCGGCATGTGGGCCACACCTGTCAGGACGATGTAGCGCAGACTAGTCCAATGGAGGAGCTGGCCCACGACCTCCTCGCCACCGGCAACCATTCATGTGGGTCATGGGGGCCAACAACATGGCGCAGCTCCAGCACCGCCTCTAGACGCGGCGACTGCGGTGAGCGACACGCTCATTGTCGCTAGACACGGTCGGTTTCAATGTGCTGAGGGTGGCGGTAGTGTGGTGGCATGACCAACAGTATGTTTGGTTTGTTCCCAAGGTTGCCCCATCAAAGCATTGGGTAGCCAAAATTTTGGTTGAGGTTTTGGTTGCCCATGATTTGGCCTAGATTGGCAAGAAAAATGAACTAGAGTTAGCTAGAGTTCATTGGCATGCCTAAAAATGGCAACCATCCTAACAAAGACCAATCATTGGGTCATGACCAAATTTTTGGTAAGGTCACTTTGGCCACAATCCAAACACACCCCAACACCCGGCTTGTCGTGGTTTTGTCACGGCAGATGTCCTCGTGAAAGGACTTAGTCGTGGAGCCATCGCAACGGGTTAGCTTGATGGGGTTAAAGTGGACACATGGACGCAAGAGAGTTTATACTAGTTCGGCCCCTTCGATGAAGGTAAAAGCCTACGTCTAGTTGTGATGGAATTGATGGGGTTTCGATGACTACGGAGCAAACAAGCTTCGCCTAAGTCTCGAGTTGTTGTCTGTTGTCCTGAACCGCCGCCGGGTCGTCCCCTTATATACGCGGGTGACGCCCGTCGGTTCACAGAGTCCCAATACCGGCTCATAGATGTGTCCGGGTTGGTCTCTACTTATTCCTAACTTACAATACACGTTACATACCAACGCCGGTTTACGGCTACAGGCCTTGAACCGACTATGGGCCTTGAGCCCTCATCTGCCTTCTTGGGCTTTAACATAGTTAACTACTAACGAAGTTAACCCGGCCCAGATAGGCTGGTTTACGCCCAGTAGTGATATCCCCAACATTAGGCCCCAGATTGATTTGAACAGGTTCATGTCAATCCTTAGCAAAAATCTTCATCTTCAAAATCTTCTTGTAGTTTGTTGAACCGCCGTGATGTCATCTTCTCTGGTCGTTGTAAACCGGCGTGACGTCACCTGTTATAAAGAAACTTATCCATGATACCTTTTTTGTTCAATAGGTCTATGACAATCGAGGCGACAGCTTCGTTTCCAAACCCACGGTCCCTTGATTTTCGCGCCTGACACATGTCCCTTGCCTTATAAATAGGACCGAATGGTCATTTCTTTTTCCCCTTCGTGCCCTTCTGCTTCGTCTTCCCTGCGTCGTCCAGCTTCGAAGCTCCGCCGCCGTCGACGACCTCTGCTCCATCCATGGCCGCTGCATCACCCTGATTGTACCAGAGCATTGCCGCGACCTTCTGCTTCTTCCTCGGCTCCGGTGAGTTCTTCACCTTTCCCTCCGTAGATCCGTTCTAGGGTTTCCAAGTTCTTCAGTGTTCATCGTCTGCTTCGTACTCATATGATAGATCTTAGATGAACCTGTGAACCTTTGCTCTGTGTAGCGGTAGTTTTTAGCATCCGCCCTCACTTACATGCCTCAAGACCATAGATCTACCTGTATCTCTGCCCATCGATTCGGTACTGTTCTTTTTTGAACCTTGAATATTTTCCTTCTTTTCTAAACTTGCTTCAGATCCGTCACTGTAGAGAAATCTTGTGAAATCTGTTTCTGTACATTTACCCATCCGCAATCTCAACTGCTTCAATGCTTAGATCCGGCGGGTTAACTTGGTGTAGAAAAAATTAACAAACCGGTATATACCATTAGTCCCCTTGTTGAACCGCCAGATGTTGTTGCTTCATAAAACTCCGGTTTAGATAGAGCTGTCTCCAGTTTAACATTGTACATACCAGTGTACTTTAACCAATGCATTCTTGAACCGGAATCACCTATCTTGTAGATTTCATCATGGCCAAGCAAGTAAATGAGTGCAACTGGGTTCCATCTCGCGTCACAGAGACTCAACTGAATAATTTAGTCCTGATCAGCGCTTTAGGCAGCAAAAATACCATCCATTGGAGGGTCCCTGGCAAAGAATGCCCTCCCACACCTCAAGAAGGAGAGGTCGTCGTTTTCGTAGATCACTTACCCCCGGGCTTTAAGCTGCCCGGTTCTAAATTTTACCGGGATGTTTTGGCCAATTTTCAACTCCGCCCACAAGACACTGGCCCCAACTCTGTTACAAACATGTGTCACCTCCAAGTGCTCTGTGAGGTGTTCTTTCAAGAGGAGCCCACAGTTGAGTTGTTCAGAGACTGCTTCCATCTAAACCGCCGTACTAAGTTTACTGACGGTTCCAATACAGAATTGGGTGGTGTGGCGATTCAGAAAAGGAAAGAGGTCACATACCCTCACGCAAACTGCACAGCCACCCCAAAGAGTGGAATCAAACATGGTTCTATTGCAAAGACACCTCCCCTGCTGGTGAAAATCCTTTGCCTAGCTTTCGTCCAGAGCGGCTTAGCAATACACACCCCTTTCCGCAAAGGTTGACTGCCAAGGAGAGAAGCAAATATGCTCCTCAACTGTCCAAGCTCAGAGCCTTCATGGCCAATGGTTTAACTGGGGTTGAGCTCGCTCGCTGTTGGATATCGTGGAGCATACTGCCCCTTAGTCAGCACTCCGGTTTGATGTGCGAGTATACTGGCAGTGTTGATGACCCACTGCGACATGCTAACATCCAGCTCACCGACGAAGAAATCATAGAGGCTGTGAATAAAATGTTGAATGAACCGGAACACATCTGTGCTCCAACCGGCCTACTTCCCTTCTGTGCCACCAACAAACTGCCAACTGTAAGAGTTTGATTTTTCTTTTTACTGAACTTGTTATTGATATATCTGGTCATTGTTTAATATCAATGTCTGTTTAAACAGGGTAATGATCCGTTTTGGAGCAAGAAACTTCCACAGGAGAAGCCAGAAAAAACAGACAAACCGGAACGACCAACCCGGCCAAAGACTAAAGTCGTGAAACGGCCTGCTCATAAGAAGAAAACCACTGCATCTTCTGATCCGGCCCCTGATGATGATGTGGGTAATCCGGACCACGAGGTAGAGCTTGACTCACTTGGCTTATTTTTCATGCGCCTTATTGATGATGATATTTGTCAGGATGATGCCGAAGCCAGGCATGCTGATGCTGCAGAGGTAATTACTCTCTCTGCCGATTCAGAACCTTTGCCTTCACTAAAAATCTGTCAGGCAAACCGGAAGGTTAAATTTTCTCATCCTCTTGCTTACTTGGATCCCAAATTTCTTATGAAGACCCAACAGCACGAAGCTCGCCATACAACCCGGCACAGCAGCCAGGTAGTTACCTCCGCCGGTTTACCGAACAGTACGGTTCGGAAACGCCATTCAGAGGTCTCTAATTTGCTTATCAGTGCTTGTCCTAAAGCGGGTTGTTTTTGTCAACCTCTTAATCCATCTGACTCTGATTATCAGGTTACTTCCCACTCATCCTCTAGAGAGTCATCGGCTACTCAGCTGCCACCGCTCAAAACGGTGCTTGGGTAAGCTATACTTATCATAATATTTTTGGTACATCACCTTGTGACATATGCTGTATTTGACTTTGTTATTCCTTTCAGGGCCAAGCCTAGGCC